>NC_134758.1:12771596-12870630 GCF_050436995.1 Anticarsia gemmatalis | reverse complement strand
AACCTAACCTAACCTAACCTAACCTAACCTAACCTAACCTAACCTAACCTAACCTAACCTAACCTAACCTAACCTAACCTAACCTAACCTAACCTAACCTAACCTAACCTAACCTAACCTAACCTAACCTAACCTAACCTAACCTAACCTAACCTAACCTAACCTAACCTAACCTAACCTAACCTAACCTAACCTAACCTAACCTAACCTAACCTAACCTAACCTAACCTAACCTAACCTAACCTAACCTAACCTAACCTAACCTAACCTAACCTAACCTAACCTAACCTAACCTAACCTAACCTAACCTAACCTAACCTAACCTAACCTAACCTAACCTAACCTAACCTAACCTAACCTAACCTAACCTAACCTAACCTAACCTAACCTAACCTAACCTAACCTAACCTAACCTAACCTAACCTAACCTAACCTAACCTAACCTAACCTAACCTAACCTAACCTAACCTAACCTAACCTAACCTAACCTAACCTAACCTAACCTAACCTAACCTAACCTAACCTAACCTAACCTAACCTAACCTAACCTAACCTAACCTAACCTAACCTAACCTAACCTAACCTAACCTAACCTAACCTAACCTAACCTAACCTAACCTAACCTAACCTAACCTAACCTAACCTAACCTAACCTAACCTAACCTAACCTAACCTAACCTAACCTAACCTAACCTAACCTAACCTAACCTAACCTAACCTAACCTAACCTAACCTAACCTAACCTAACCTAACCTAACCTAACCTAACCTAACCTAACCTAACCTAACCTAACCTAACCTAACCTAACCTAACCTAACCTAACCTAACCTAACCTAACCTAACCTAACCTAACCTAACCTAACCTAACCTAACCTAACCTAACCTAACCTAACCTAACCTAACCTAACCTAACCTAACCTAACCTAACCTAACCTAACCTAACCTAACCTAACCTAACCTAACCTAACCTAACCTAACCTAACCTAACCTAACCTAACCTAACCTAACCTAACCTAACCTAACCTAACCTAACCTAACCTAACCTAACCTAACCTAACCTAACCTAACCTAACCTAACCTAACCTAACCTAACCTAACCTAACCTAACCTAACCTAACCTAACCTAACCTAACCTAACCTAACCTAACCTAACCTAACCTAACCTAACCTAACCTAACCTAACCTAACCTAACCTAACCTAACCTAACCTAACCTAACCTAACCTAACCTAACCTAACCTAACCTAACCTAACCTAACCTAACCTAACCTAACCTAACCTAACCTAACCTAACCTAACCTAACCTAACCTAACCTAACCTAACCTAACCTAACCTAACCTAACCTAACCTAACCTAACCTAACCTAACCTAACCTAACCTAACCTAACCTAACCTAACCTAACCTAACCTAACCTAACCTAACCTAACCTAACCTAACCTAACCTAACCTAACCTAACCTAACCTAACCTAACCTAACCTAACCTAACCTAACCTAACCTAACCTAACCTAACCTAACCTAACCTAACCTAACCTAACCTAACCTAACCTAACCTAACCTAACCTAACCTAACCTAACCTAACCTAACCTAACCTAACCTAACCTAACCTAACCTAACCTAACCTAACCTAACCTAACCTAACCTAACCTAACCTAACCTAACCTAACCTAACCTAACCTAACCTAACCTAACCTAACCTTTTTTTTTTTTTTTTTTTTTTAACTCGGTTAATGCATGAAATTGCATCCCCAGCGCCCGGGGGAGCGCTGGGGTATGTGGGGCTCTCCGAACCAGAAGGGCTAGGCCTACCCACTAAACCACCGAGGTGTTGCCTCCTCCTCGCCGCATAGTGCCGAGGCCACGGGAACGCTTTTAAGCACACATCCGCGACCCCGACGCGGCCGTCCACGCGTGGACTCCTCCACAGTGTGGGACGACACCCCAACACACGGATGCCGTCCCCCCACTATGCCCCCTTGTGCAATGGCCAGCAAACTCCCCCGAGTTCACCAGCCAGGGGGCCTTCGGAAGCCGGGACAGGCCACGCGCAGATGCGCAGCATGTCCCGGCCGCCGGCGGCGGAAGATGTGTAGGCCGCCGCCACCTCCTCTCCGGCCACTGAGCCCAAGAGCAGCGGTCCGCCCACTCCAGCTGCCCAGCAGCCAAGGCCACTGACCCAAGAGCGGAGCGTCCCACGCTCCGACTCCAGCTGCCCCGTGACCCTAGCCACCGAACCCAAGAGCGGCAGTCCGCCCGCTACTACTCCAGCTGCCCAGCGGCCCCACCACCAGCCGCCATGGGTTAAGAGCCGGGTCCGACCGCCCGACCCCCGGCTCCCCACGGCAGCCCCCCTGTTGCCGCATCACGCGGTGCGGCCCCGCCCAGTCGCGGAGGATAGGGTTTAGCGACCTCCCTTCCCCCGCGACTAGCCTCTCCTAAACCGGCCAGGCTTACGTCGCCTAGGCCCAGCCGGCCGGCCGCTTTGGTCCCCCGGGTTGGTGCGGTACCACCCAGACAGGGAAGCGGCCTCTCCACTGGGTCCCTCTTGGTTCACCGCAACCGAATCCTCGGACTCAAGGTTGCGGCTACTAAGCCCCCCCACCACAGCAAGGTGGAGACCCGTCGGGGGGGAACCTAACCTAACCTAACCTAACCTAACCTAACCTAACCTAACCTAACCTAACCTAACCTAACCTAACCTAACCTAACCTAACCTAACCTAACCTAACCTAACCTAACCTAACCTAACCTAACCTAACCTAACCTAACCTAACCTAACCTAACCTAACCTAACCTAACCTAACCTAACCTAACCTAACCTAACCTAACCTAACCTAACCTAACCTAACCTAACCTAACCTAACCTAACCTAACCTAACCTAACCTAACCTAACCTAACCTAACCTAACCTAACCTAACCTAACCTAACCTAACCTAACCTAACCTAACCTAACCTAACCTAACCTAACCTAACCTAACCTAACCTAACCTAACCTAACCTAACCTAACCTAACCTAACCTAACCTAACCTAACCTAACCTAACCTAACCTAACCTAACCTAACCTAACCTAACCTAACCTAACCTAACCTAACCTAACCTAACCTAACCTAACCTAACCTAACCTAACCTAACCTAACCTAACCTAACCTAACCTAACCTAACCTAACCTAACCTAACCTAACCTAACCTAACCTAACCTAACCTAACCTAACCTAACCTAACCTAACCTAACCTAACCTAACCTAACCTAACCTAACCTAACCTAACCTAACCTAACCTAACCTAACCTAACCTAACCTAACCTAACCTAACCTAACCTAACCTAACCTAACCTAACCTAACCTAACCTAACCTAACCTAACCTAACCTAACCTAACCTAACCTAACCTAACCTAACCTAACCTAACCTAACCTAACCTAACCTAACCTAACCTAACCTAACCTAACCTAACCTAACCTAACCTAACCTAACCTAACCTAACCTAACCTAACCTAACCTAACCTAACCTAACCTAACCTAACCTAACCTAACCTAACCTAACCTAACCTAACCTAACCTAACCTAACCTAACCTAACCTAACCTAACCTAACCTAACCTAACCTAACCTAACCTAACCTAACCTAACCTAACCTAACCTAACCTAACCTAACCTAACCTAACCTAACCTAACCTAACCTAACCTAACCTAACCTAACCTAACCTAACCTAACCTAACCTAACCTAACCTAACCTAACCTAACCTAACCTAACCTAACCTAACCTAACCTAACCTAACCTAACCTAACCTAACCTAACCTAACCTAACCTAACCTAACCTAACCTAACCTAACCTAACCTAACCTAACCTAACCTAACCTAACCTAACCTAACCTAACCTAACCTAACCTAACCTAACCTAACCTAACCTAACCTAACCTAACCTAACCTAACCTAACCTAACCTAACCTAACCTAACCTAACCTAACCTAACCTAACCTAACCTAACCTAACCTAACCTAACCTAACCTAACCTAACCTAACCTAACCTAACCTAACCTAACCTAACCTAACCTAACCTAACCTAACCTAACCTAACCTAACCTAACCTAACCTAACCTAACCTAACCTAACCTAACCTAACCTAACCTAACCTAACCTAACCTAACCTAACCTAACCTAACCTAACCTAACCTAACCTAACCTAACCTAACCTAACCTAACCTAACCTAACCTAACCTAACCTAACCTAACCTAACCTAACCTAACCTAACCTAACCTAACCTAACCTAACCTAACCTAACCTAACCTAACCTAACCTAACCTAACCTAACCTAACCTAACCTAACCTAACCTAACCTAACCTAACCTAACCTAACCTAACCTAACCTAACCTAACCTAACCTAACCTAACCTAACCTAACCTAACCTAACCTAACCTAACCTAACCTAACCTAACCTAACCTAACCTAACCTAACCTAACCTAACCTAACCTAACCTAACCTAACCTAACCTAACCTAACCTAACCTAACCTAACCTAACCTAACCTAACCTAACCTAACCTAACCTAACCTAACCTAACCTAACCTAACCTAACCTAACCTAACCTAACCTAACCTAACCTAACCTAACCTAACCTAACCTAACCTAACCTAACCTAACCTAACCTAACCTAACCTAACCTAACCTAACCTAACCTAACCTAACCTAACCTAACCTAACCTAACCTAACCTAACCTAACCTAACCTAACCTAACCTAACCTAACCTAACCTAACCTAACCTAACCTAACCTAACCTAACCTAACCTAACCTAACCTAACCTAACCTAACCTAACCTAACCTAACCTAACCTAACCTAACCTAACCTAACCTAACCTAACCTAACCTAACCTAACCTAACCTAACCTAACCTAACCTAACCTAACCTAACCTAACCTAACCTAACCTAACCTAACCTAACCTAACCTAACCTAACCTAACCTAACCTAACCTAACCTAACCTAACCTAACCTAACCTAACCTAACCTAACCTAACCTAACCTAACCTAACCTAACCTAACCTAACCTAACCTAACCTAACCTAACCTAACCTAACCTAACCTAACCTAACCTAACCTAACCTAACCTAACCTAACCTAACCTAACCTAACCTAACCTAACCTAACCTAACCTAACCTAACCTAACCTAACCTAACCTAACCTAACCTAACCTAACCTAACCTAACCTAACCTAACCTAACCTAACCTAACCTAACCTAACCTAACCTAACCTAACCTAACCTAACCTAACCTAACCTAACCTAACCTAACCTAACCTAACCTAACCTAACCTAACCTAACCTAACCTAACCTAACCTAACCTAACCTAACCTAACCTAACCTAACCTAACCTAACCTAACCTAACCTAACCTAACCTAACCTAACCTAACCTAACCTAACCTAACCTAACCTAACCTAACCTAACCTAACCTAACCTAACCTAACCTAACCTAACCTAACCTAACCTAACCTAACCTAACCTAACCTAACCTAACCTAACCTAACCTAACCTAACCTAACCTAACCTAACCTAACCTAACCTAACCTAACCTAACCTAACCTAACCTAACCTAACCTAACCTAACCTAACCTAACCTAACCTAACCTAACCTAACCTAACCTAACCTAACCTAACCTAACCTAACCTAACCTAACCTAACCTAACCTAACCTAACCTAACCTAACCTAACCTAACCTAACCTAACCTAACCTAACCTAACCTAACCTAACCTAACCTAACCTAACCTAACCTAACCTAACCTAACCTAACCTAACCTAACCTAACCTAACCTAACCTAACCTAACCTAACCTAACCTAACCTAACCTAACCTAACCTAACCTAACCTAACCTAACCTAACCTAACCTAACCTAACCTAACCTAACCTAACCTAACCTAACCTAACCTTTTTTTTTTTTTTTTTTTTTTTTTTTTTTTTTTTTTTTTTTTTTGCGTCAGGAAAATGCATTACTGCATGTCCCGCCCCAGGGAGGAAAGCGGGGGTCTGTCGGGCTCTCCCGCCGGCAAGGCGTTCCGGCTAACATGGGCATACCGACTAAAAACCTGACGGTGTTCCTTCTACAGTCACCATAACGTGGCCAGGACGCGGTACCTCCAATCGGATACTCCGCGTCCCAGCCGGTGACGGCCCGCTTTGGATGCGGGCCCTACTTCGAGCGGGGGCGGGCATGATGGTTGCCCCCCCCTAACTCTCCACTTCACGGGGGTGCGCCAGGAACACACAGCGCACTCCCCACCTCTCGGACCTGTTCCCTGTCCAGGCGACGGAGCGTTCCGCCTCCGCCGCCCACAGGTCCGCGTCACGGGGGCCGGAGATCGTCCCGGCGCCTACGACGCCCAGTGCGTCTTGCGCGGGAAGGGAGGGGAGCGTTGATTTCTCGCTCCCGTTCCGCCGCCTCTTTGAGGGAAATGACCTCTTCACAGAATGAGGCGACGGCCGACCACGCTGCCTCGCTCCCGACCATGGACAGAACCACAGCCGAGAGCGAGAGGTCGCTCCCGACCACCCCGGTCAATTGACGGCGCTGCGACGACCACGCCTGGCAGTGTGCCAGCGTATGCAGCGCCGTATCGGGGCAGTCTCCACAGTGATGGCACCTGGGCGTCTGCTCGCGGCCTATGCGACACAGGTACTTGCCGAAACAACCGTGTCCGGTCAAGACCTGTGTCAGCCGATATGTGAGCGCGCCGTGCCCTCTCTCCAGCCACTCCGTGACCGCCGGCCGCACGGCCTCGATGGTTACGAGGCCGGCGCTGGGGTCTTCCAGTCGTCGCTTCCACGCCGCCAGGACATCTTGGCGGAGCTCTGCTCTCCGCGCCTCGACTTCCTGAGGCGCTGGCAGTGAGCCTCCGCCTCGGGCCTCCTCGCGCCATGTATAGAGTGACGCGAGGGCCCCCGCGTCCAAGTCCCACGGCGGCGTTCCGGCCAGTAGGCACGCCACTTCAAAGGAGATCGTGCGGTAGCCTCTCACGGCCCTGACGGCCATCACCCGCTGCGGACGTCGCAGGGCGGCGATGTTTTTGGCCGACAGGGCATTGGCCCAGATGGGAGAGCCATATAGGGCCATTGACCGCACGATCCCGGCGTACAGCCGTCGGCAGGTGTTGTTTGGCCCCCCGAGGTTTGGCAGCAGGCGAGATAGTGCGCCCGCCGCACCTACGAGTTTGGGGGCCAGCCGACTGAAATGGGCTGTGAAGTCCCATCGGCCGTCGAGAGTCAGTCCGAGATACTTCATCGACGGTGCGATGCCGATGGTGACTCCGCCTACTATAATGCTGGATCCGGGTGGAGGGCGGCGTCGGGGCCCATGGAAAAATAGGGCCTCCGACTTTTCTAGTGCCACCTCCAGACCCAGCCGCCGGATGCGAGCGACGACTTGTGCGACCCCAGCTGTGGCCAGCACTTCCGCGTCGCGGTGCGTCTTCCCCCGGGCTGTTACCAACGTGTCGTCGGCATAGCAGAATATGCCGACGCCCGGCGGGAGCGCACCGCGCAGAACGAAATTGTAGCCCACGTTCCACAGGAGAGGGCCTAGAACCGACCCCTGTGGAACCCCACACGTGACTACTTTTCGCGACCAACTGTTCTGACCCGGGTAGACGATCGATCTACCTTCTAGGTAAGCCCCGACAATGCGGCGGAGGTAGAGTGGCACTCTGTGATATTCCAGTGCCACCCGTATGCTGCTCCAGGGGAGGGTGTTGAAGGCGTTGGCGATGTCGAGTGACACCGCCAAGACGACCTCTCCCTGGGCTACTGCGTCCTCCGCCAGGGCCCTGACGCGTGCAATTGCGTCGATCGTGGAGCGCCCTTTGCGGAACCCAAATTGTTGGTCCGCTAGGTCCGGCCCAACACAACTTAGGTGTGCGACGAGGCGGTCTGCAAGGATGCGCTCAAAGAGCTTGCCCACCTCGTCCAGCAACACTATGGGCCGGTACGCGGACGGCGAGTCCGCGGGGCGCCCCTCCTTCTTCAGCAGGACGAGCTTCCCGGTCTTCCACGGTGCCGGGAACTCGCCCCTCTCTATGCACGCGTTGTAGAGCCCCAGTAGTCGGGGCTCGAGGGCCTCTCGAGCCAGGACCCACGCTCGGCCTGGAATGCCGTCGGGCCCTGGGGCGGTGTTCTTAGCCGCGAGGCGTTGCACCGCCACCCTCAGGTCTACCCGGGTCACCGGGGGAATTTCCTCCTCCTCCTCTTCCGTCGTCGTCGTCGGCGTCTCGCCCGGCGGAGCCATGGGCGGCGGGATGTGTGCCGCCCTGAGAGGAAACAGAGCGGACACCACGTTCTCGACCACCTGGGGCTGGAGACTTTGCGTAAGTGGGGGGGCCCAGGGGCGAAGTTTGCCCCTGACCCAGCGATACGGGCGCCCCCACGGATCAGTATCTAGCGTCTCCAGAAGAGTTCCCCAGGCGGCGGTTTTGGCCCTGCTGATTTCAGTGGACAGGGCCTTCTTCGCCGCTCTGTACCTCTCGTACAGCTCCGCCTCTTGCGACTCCGCGTCTGGGGGTCGGCGACGCCTCCTGCGGAGGCGTTGGTAGCGGCGGCGTGCCGCAGTACAATTCTTGCGCAACTGCGCGATTTCCGCCGACCACCAATATACCCTCCGCCGTCCGGGACAGAACCGGACGCGGGGCATCGCAATATCGCAGACGCGGGTCATGTCTGCCCGGAGCCTGTCTGCTTCCGCCTCCACGTTGACGGGCCGATCTTCTGACGCCTGCGAAATCCAGGCGTCAACGATGGAGGCTTCGACGAGCGCCTCCTTGTCGAGGCGTTTCAAGGACCAGCGCGGTCCTATTTCGACCGGGGTATCCTGGTTAGACAAGGCCCTCGAGGTAACCGGGGAGATGCTGAACCGAATATATCTATGGTCAGATAGTGTCTCAACCCCCTCGAGGACTCTCCAGGACTGGACACGGGGCGCAAGTGCGGGGGTGGCAAATGTGAGGTCCACTATGGACCCACCCCGCTGGCGCACGCACGTGTCCACGGCACCCCGGTTCAAGACAACAAGGCCCGTGGCCGCCAACCAATCTTCGACTTCCTCGCCCCGCGCGTCCGTAGAGGGGGAACCCCAAGCCGTGGACTTGGCATTGAAGTCCCCCAGGACCAAGGCGGGGCGAGACCTATCACGGCCGACCACGGTGCCGATCCGCGCGAGAAACGCCTCGAATTCAGCCAGGCTCCGGTTTGGCGAGAAATATATGCCGACGACGACTATGTCTCCCCATGTGACCGCCACATAACCATGGCCCCTCGCTGTGGGTACGAGGGGCGGAACTCCGACGGCGGCCGGGGAGACTACGGCTACCGAGCCGTCTAAATCACCCGCCCAGTCATCCCTGGGCGGAACAAAGTACGGCTCTGCCGCCACTGCCAACTTTATTGACCACTGTGCCAGACTTTGGGAGAAGAGATCCTGGGCCCTGGCACAGTGGTTCAAGTTCGTTTGGAGGAGATGGAGAGCCATTACTGTTGGGTCTCCATCTCCACCACGTCTGCCGGCACTTCGGCGGCGTCAGAAGCCGCGGGCCGGTCTGCCGACTGCGAAGCGGCCTTGGCCTTCTTCGCAGACGTCTTCTTCTTCTTCTTTTTCTTTTTGCTCGGGTTTTCTCCCTGTGTCTTCTTCTTGTTGCCTTTTGGTGGGGCGCAGGCTTTGCTCCCCACCACGTGCGCCGCCGGCCTGCCTGCCGCGGCGCAAACGGCACAGTTCGGTGCTTCCGAGCACGACCGGGCAATGTGGCCCGGCTTGCCGCACCGGAAGCACGTGCCGCTCCTATCGACCTCAGATGTGCACCGCGCACAGACGTGGCCGCCTTCAAGGCAGCGGTAGCAACGGCGCTCGCGTGGGGGGAGGAGTTCCACCCGCGCCGACACCCAACCGATCAAAAGGCGGCGGCCATCTACGATCTTCTTGGCCGCCGCGACTGGGCAGCAGGCCCAAATAGATCCGCCGCCGTGAGGGCCGAGACGGATCTGGCCCAGCCGGACAGAGTCCGCTGGGCATTCGCCGGCCCTAGAGAGGGCGGCTTTTACTTCCTCCGGGGAGGCAGAGTCGTCCAGGCCCGTAATCCGTAGTTCGGCGGTTTTGGTGGGCCTGGACACGCGGACGATGTCCTCCCCGAGGACCTCGCGCAATTTTTGGGCGAAGGCGTCCGCCTTCTCGGCTCCGGACGTTCCTGGGAGCTCAAACATGCGAGCTCCCGTGGCAGCGACCTTAAAACGGACGTCATTGGGGCCTATGCCTAGATCGGCCAGATTAATTTTGGACTTTGCGTCCCCAATGACGTCTTTGTAGGTAGCGCCGTTCTTCGCTGCCTCCGGCTGCAGAGTTATGACAACTGCAGCCGATTTTGGAGTCCGGAGCTTCGCCGCCTTCTTCTTGGACGCCTTCTTCTTTGTTGTTTTAGGCGCCTTTTCCTTGGGCGCCTTTGCCGCCTTTCCATTCTTCCCGACGAGCTGCCACTCGTTGGCAGTCGCCGGGATTGCGGGAGCCTCTTTAGCGGGCATGGCCGCCACCGCGCTATACGACGGTTGTGGTTGTTTGTCGCGCTTCCCTTTGGGAGCCGGTGGATTTGGCGCGGTGGTGGGTTTTATTGCCGGCGCTGGTGGCGCCGTCGCCTTGCCCTTTCTGGCGGCAGGAGTTGGTGCCGCCGTCTTCTTCGCTCTAGCGGCGGGCACAGGAGGTGCCCCTGCCGCTTTCTTGTCCGCCGCCAGGGGCGGACGAATGCGGGGCTCCGGCGGAAGCCGGGCCTCTATGGCCCCAAAACGGGCGTCCACCATGAGGCGGAGGTCGGCGATGGCGGATTCCACGGATGGAGGCGCCTGCCCAATTATAATGGGCTGGGCGCCGGTGGTGGTGGTGTGGATGTTCTCCACCACAGCTTTAAGCGCCGCCATCTCTTTATTGAGGTGGTCGACCTCCGCCTTTAGCCGGCTGTTTTGCGCCTGAAGCGCTAGGTTTTCATTCGTCGCGGACCGCCGACTTAACTCAGACGTCGCCAGCCTGATGTTTCGGGCAGCGTCTTTTAGGGACTTAATAAAAGTCCCTTTAAGGTGGCCGGACTTGTCGGCGACCGCGATTACTGCCTCCAAATTGCTTTGGATAGCCTCTGCCAATTGCTTGGCAGACTTGTCCTCCGGGTCCTCCGACTCTGGCGCCCTTGTCGCCGGCGCCTTCTTCTTCTTCCGCGCCCCATCCGACTCCTCGGACTCAGGGCGCGGACGTCTCTTTCGCCAAAGGCGACCACTCACTGACGGCTGGGTGCCGTCAGAAATAATGCTCATGTCGGAGCCAGTGTCAGAGTCGACACTGGACTCCTGAGCAACGCGGGACCTCGTCCTCCCGCTGGGGCTCCCAAGATGAATGGGGAGCCGCTCCAGCACTACAACGGGGGACAGAGGCCTAGAACCCCCTCCTCCTCCGATCACCGACGAGGGGCGCACAATACTGGGCGTGCGCCGCCCCTCTACTGCAGCGCAGTCTGCACTGCCGGGCTTTTTGCCCCCAATCTCCTCACTATTGGGCTTCTCGCCCCTCCCACTGTTATCTTCGATTTGGTTTTTGAGATTTAAAGATTCCATAAAAGTCCCACGAGTATGGGGGAAGTAAACCGTCCACCCAGGCAGAGCCCCCTGTACCTGGGTAACCCTATTACACGGTGAGGTCGGGCAGGTTTCACCGGATCTTAAAACTAAATTTTTTATTGAGGTTAAGTCCTCTTGGCCCGGCCAATTAAGGCAAGGCCCTCGGTCCCAGCAGTGGCCGCGAGACGTGACCACGACACCTCCACTGGGATAACGAGTTTGAAGGCGGTGACCGAAGTCTGCCCTCCCGGAGACGATACCGAAACCGGGAGAGCCCGCCCTCCCACCGACGGATCACCCGTCCCACTCCTGTGCCCTCTGCAAGCAGAGGGACACGCACAGTGATTTTTTATAGAGGTTTTCTTCCTCGCGACCGCTGTCTCCCCAACCTCCGACAAGCAGCCCCCGATCCTGACCCAAGAGTTGAGCCAGGCTTGCGGTTTGGGTCCGCCGAGAACAGTACTCAGCGGACACCCCCACCCCGGGCAGGACATGAAAGTCCGCCCCCCCATGGTTTTTTATAGAGGTTTTCCTTCCTCTCTCGCGCAGTGGCGCTCGCGCACCACCACACGGTGTGAAGGGACCTGGTTCTGAGCCTGAAGGCCTCAGAACGAAACGGTCCCTTCGGGTCTGTCTTGGCTTCGCTAATGCTACTGAGCCCCCTCACCACGACAAGGTGCAGACCCACGAGGGGGAACCTTTTTTTTTTTTTTTTTTTTTTTTAACTCGGTTAATGCATGAAATTGCATCCCCAGCGCCCGGGGGAGCGCTGGGGTATGTGGGGCTCTCCGAGCCAGAAGGGCTGGGCCTACCCACTAAACCACCGAGGTGTTGCTTCCTCCTCCGCATAATGTCGAGGCTGCGGGATCGCTTAAAGCACGCAACCGCAGCCCCGACGCGGCTGTCCATCAACGGACCCGTCCACAGTGTGGGACGACACCGCAACACACTGGTGCCGTCCCTCCACACGCCCCCTCGTGCAATGGCCAGAAAACTCCCCCGAGTTCGCCGGCCGAAGAGGGCCTTCGGAGGCCGGGACAGACTGCGCGCAGATGCGCAGTATGTCCCGGCCCCCGGTATAATCCGCACCGGCCACCGAGCCCGGAGGTGGCAGACTGCCCTCTCCCGGACCAGGCGGCCCAACAACTTCTCCTACTACTACTGACTACGGCGGGGGGAGGAGGTGTGCATACCTCCTTCTTCGTACACCCCGCCTCCGCTGGCGGCGCGGGTCGGAGGAAGACGCCTCACGATCCCGCTCCGCGGCCTCCTTCTGCGAAATGACTGACTCGCAGAAGGAGGCCACCGCCCTCCAGGACCCCTCGCTATCCAGCATCGAGCTGATCACGTTAGTTAGCGAGAGGTCCCCCTCCACGAACGCCGACATAGCGTGCCTCTGCGGCCCCCAGGCCGCGCACTCGACCAATGTGTGGTGCGCTGTATCTTGCTGCGCACCACATTCATGGCAAACCGGTGATGGTTCCCGGCCCGCAATCTGGTGCAGATACTTACCGAAACAGCCGTGTCCGGTAAGTACCTGCACCAGCCGGAAGGACAGAACCCCCCACTTTCTACTCAACCAACGGGACAGGTGTGGCTGAATCGCCTCCACCGTGTCGCGGCCAGCGACTGGGGACCGCAGCTGTTCGTCCCATCTCTCAATCAGATTTGATTGCGCTTCTGCCCTGACTCTCCGCACCTCATCAAAATCCGGGCGTTCTCCCCGCGTTCGCGCCTCTGCTCTGCAGGCATACACCCGCGCCAAGACCCCTGCCTGAAGTTCCCAGGGGGGGTCGCCCGCCAAAAGGGTGGCTGCCGTCCACGATATGGTACGGTACCCCCTGATCGCTCTCACCGCTATCACCCTCTGGGGTCTCCTCAATAGTACTAAGTTTTTAGCGGTGAGAGCATCCGCCCACACTGGGGCACCGTACAGCGCCATACTCCGAACGATTCCGGTATAAAGGCGCCGGCAGGCCGAGCCTGGGCCCCCCAAGTTTGGTAGCAGCCGACCTAGAGCGGCCGCTGCGGCAATTAGCTTCGGGGCCATTTGTGTAAAGTGGGCCCCGAAGTTCCACCGTCCGTCCAAGGTGAGGCCCAGATACTTGAGTTGGGCCCTCACCGGCACCTCCACTCCCTGGACGACTATGCGCGCGTCCGGGGGAGGTCCTCTCCGCGGTCCATGAAATAGGAGGGCCTCCGTTTTAGTCAATGAGACCCTCAAACCCAGAAGTGCGAGCCGGTCCACCACCAAAGACACGGCAATTGTGGCCAGCCGCGCCGCCTCCTCATAGGACCCGCCCCGGGCTGCAACGAAGGTGTCGTCCGCATACCCGATTATTTTCGCACCGGGGGGAACCGGCCCCCGAAGGATCCAATCATATCCAATGTTCCACAGGGTCGGACCCAAAACCGACCCCTGTGGAACACCGCACGTCATTTGCCGCGCATACCGCCTTCCGTCTCGGCCTTCCCACACAACTTCTCTGTCCTGGAGGTACGCCCCCAACAGCTTCCGGAGATAGGGAGGCACCCCATGGTACCGGAGTGCCTCCATGATAGTCTCAAACGGAATGCTGTTGAAGGCATTCGCCACATCCAGCGATACCCCCAGGACTACGTCTCCAGCCGCAACCGCTCCTTTGCTCAGCTCTTTAAGGGTGGTCAGAGCGTCTATGGTGGACCGCTCTGCCCTAAATCCATACTGGGCCTCCGAGAGTTGAGGCCCAACTACCTCCAAGTGCTGGACGAGACGAGATGCGATAATCTTCTCCAGTAACTTGCCCGTCTCGTCCAGCAAAACAATCGGCCTGTAAGCCGACGGGGAGTCAGGTGGCCGATCTCCCCCTTTCGGTAACAAACACAGCCGCCCGACCTTCCACTGCTTCGGAAACTCTCCTTTGCTAATGCATGCATTGAAGAGTCCCCGAAGCTGTTCTCCCAAGTGCTTGAGCGCGAGTGCCAACAATCGTCCCGGGACGCCGTCCGGTCCCGGAGCCGTTTTTCTGCCGCGAAGGCGGTCCAGGGCCAGCTCCATTTCTCCCTCGGAAATAAGAGGGGGAGCCTCTTCCTCTGCGGGCTCCGGAGCAGGAGGAGCCATCACCGGGGGCGTGTGTCCCGGCGAATTGGGGAACAGTTCGCCCACCACCCTGCCGAGAAGATCCGGCTGTAGGGTCTCCGTTAAGGGGGCGCCAAGATTGCGTAATTTCTTTCGAGCCGCTCGGTAGGGACGCCCCCACGGGTCTCTGTCTAGATCCGCCAGGATCTCCTCAAAGGCGGCCGATTTGGCTTGGCTTATGGCCAGTTGTAGGGCTCGCTTGGCAGCTCCGTACTGCTCCCGCAGTTCCGCCAGTTCAACATCGGCTCCCTCCCGGCCCGGAGCTCGCCGGTTCCGTGCTTGACAACGGGCGTGTGCTCTACGGGCTCTGTTGGCCGCTATCCGTAGTTCGGCTATCTCCGGGGTCCACCAGTAGACGGACTTGCGTGGTGGTCGACGTCGCGCCCTCGGCATGGCCGAATCACACACCTCAGTGAGGATGGCGTGCATCCGACCGGCCAACACCTCCGTGTCGGCTCCCTCCTCCGGCCTGGGGGCGAACCATCGGTGGACGATGGCCGCCTCCTCCGCCAGCTCTTTGTCGAGCCGGCCCAAATTCCATTTGGGGAAAGTTCCTACGGGCCGCTGCCCACTCGCCATACCTCCCGAGGGAGGGGAGACCTCGAATCTAATATAAAGATGGTCAGACAGGGTCTCCACCCCCTCCTCCACTCTCCATCCGGCCACCCTGCGCGCGACTGCAGGGGTGGCAAAGGAGAGGTCCACAATGGACCCCCCGTTGTTCCGCACGCAAGTGTGGACTGTCCCCAGGTTGAGCAGGGACAGCCCGGAGAGGAGTCCCCATACCTGGACCGCCTCCCCCCTCCCGTCCGTGACGGGGCAGCCCCACGCCCGGGACTTCGCGTTGAAGTCGCCGAGGACTAAGATAGACCCCGGCGACCTGCGAGATACAGCCGCCCTGACAGAGTCCAGGAACGTCTCGAACTCTGCCAGGGAGCGGTTGGGGGAGAAGTACACCCCAACAATGGTGTACTCCCGCCAGCTGACCACGACATAACCTGGCCCCCTTTCGACAACAATAAGAGGCGGGCCAGCATCCATCCGGACCACCACCGCCACCGAACCGTCGAGGTCCCCGGCCCAGTTAGAATGGGGGGGGACGAAATACGGCTCGCAAGCCACCGCCACCTGCACCTGCCACTGCGCGAGGGATTGAAGGAAAAGATCTTGTGCCCTCGCACAGTGGTTAAGATTCGCCTGAAGGAAGCTAGCATGTCGACTACAATCCATTATTATTCTGACATGCTAGCCTCCCTTTCTGCCCTCACTGGTCGAATCGGGGCGGTGGGAGCTCTCCACGCCCCCACGCCCGACTTTCCTTTTACCGTGGGGGGAGCACAAAGCCTCCCCCCCATTAAATGTCCGGCCGGCTTTCCGGCCGCAGCGCAAACGCCGCACCGCATGGTTGCGGATTTGCAGGCCGCAGTTTTATGGCCCTCCTCGCCGCACCGGAAGCACAATTTGCTGCGGTCGACGGAAGAGGGACATGTCGGCCTTGTATGGCCAACGCCCAAACATCTGTAGCAGCGGAGAGGCCGCTGCTCTAGTAGTCGGACCGTTGCGGAGGTCCATCCGACCATTAATTTGCCCGCCTTTGAAATAGTCTTCGTGGCCGCCACCGGACACTCGACTATGCACGAGCCCATTCCATCGGGGCCCGCGGTGATTGGGTGGACCTTGACCTGGTCCACCAGACACACTCCGGCACGAGACACAGCGATGGCCACCTTTTCAACGGTGGCCGTGTCCCCAAGCCCCAGCACCCGCAGATCGGCGCATTTGACGGGGACCGCTACCTCGGCAACCCCGTCGAGGGCAACCTTCAATTTATCGGCCAGGGCAATGGCCTTGTCCTGGCCTTGGGAGCCTGGGATCTCTATGATCCGGGCCCCTGTGGCGGATCGTCGGAAGTGGACGGACTCAATGCCCAAGTCCGCCGGGTTCACCGCCTCTTCCGCCCGTCCCATAAGTTGGGCATAAGTTACTCCCTTGGCGGCAGCCTCCGCGTTCAGGGTGACCAGCACCGCGGCCGTCTTCGGGGCGGTCAGCTTAGGCTTACCCCGCTGGGTCTTTTTAGCCGCCTTGGGAGCCGATTTCTGTGCCGCCGTGGAGGGTGGAGACTTTTTCCCCTTCCCCTTTCCCTTCCTGACCACCTCCGTCCAAGTGGTCGCTTGATTTGAGGGACCCGCTACAGAAGTGGTGTCCATCGCCTCCGGAGTCGGAGGAACCGCCGGCAGTTCGGGGACTGGGGGATGACTCACCCCCTTATTTTTCCCCTTTTTTCCCGACTTTTTCGCCGACTTTTTAGCAGTAGCGGTAGTGGACTCCGCTGCAGCAGGAGCCGGGGCAGAGACCGGCACCGGCACCGGCGCCGGGGTGCCAACTGGCCCCACCGGGGCCCTGTCCGCCCTTAGAGGTGGGCGAATCCTCGTCTCCGGGAGGAGGCGCTCTTCGATGCCCTCGAAGCGGGCATTAATCATTGTCCCCACCGAGGCTATAATTGATCGCCTAAACTCCTCCAGCAGCTCCCCCATCTGAGGCATGGCACTCGAGACTGCTGAGGCAGGCGGTGGGCAAGTTGCCCTCGTGGCGGTCGTAGCGCTCGCCTGCTCCAACTCGAGCAGCAGCGACTTACGCTCAGCCTTCAGCGCGTCATTCTCACGGCGGAGGCGAGCAAACTCCACCTGGACGCGACGTACCTCGTCCGACACCGTTCTGTCCGCCAGGGCCTCTACGATGTCAAGTAGACCCGTCGCCGCCACATTGAGGGTCCTCATATAACCCCCTTTGAGGTTCTTCGACGTGCGCACGACCTCAAAAATGGCCGCTGCACTCACGCCGGCCTGCGCTCTTAATTGTTCGGCATCGAGCAGATGCGGCGCCTCCAGTGTTGGGCGCTCAAGCCCCTCGTCCGGGTCAAGGATGGGCGCCGGGGGTCCCATTGCGGTACGGGACGAACTCCCCGATGAACGACTCCTGGTAGAAGGAGCACCCGAAGTGGTCCTTCCGCGCCTAGCCACCGGCTCACGTGGAGCAGTGCGGTCCTCGGTCTCGGTTTCCGAGCCCGAAATTTCTGACCCGAGCACCGAGGGCGTTCGGTGTCTTTTACGGCGTGCACCGTCACCCGAAGACATAAACTCATCCGGCTCTCCTATTGGGAGCCGCTCCAGCACCACAACGGGAGTAAGGGGCCTGGAACCCCCTCCTCCGACAATCAACGACGGTCGCGCAACACTGGGCGTGCGACGACCCTCCACCACTGCGCAGTCTACACTGCCGGGCTTTTTGCCCCCGATCTCCTCCTCATTGTTGGGCTTCTCGCCCCTCCCACTGTTAACGTCGTTTTGGTTTTTGTTTAAATTTAAGAAATCCATATAGAGTCCCACGAGTATGGGGGAAATAAACCGTCCACCCAGGCAGAGCCCCCTGTACCTGGGTAACCCTATTACACGGTGAGGTCGGGCAGGTTTCACCGGATCTTACAAACTAACTTTTTTTAGTGAGGTTAAGTCCTCGTGGCCCGGCCAATTAAGGCAAGGCCCTCGGTCCCAGCAGTGGCCGCGAGACGTGACCACGACACCTCCGCTGGGATAACGAGTTTGAAGGCGGTGACCGAAGTCTGCCCTCCCGGAGACGGTACCGAAACCGGGAGAGCCCGCCCTCCCACCGACGGATCACCCGTCCCTCCTCCGACACCTGTGCCCTCTGCAAGCAGAGGGACACGCACAGTGATTTTTTATAGAGGTTTTCTTCCTCGCGACCGCTGTCTCCCCGACCTCCGACAAGCAGCCCCCGATCCTGACTCAAAAATTGAGCCAGGCTTGCGGTTTGGGTCCGCCGAGAACAGTACTCAGCGGACACCCCCACCCCGGGCAGGACATGAAAGTCCGCCCCCCCATGGTTTTTTATAGAGGTTTTCCTTCCTCTCTCGTGCAGTGGCGCTCGCGCACCACCACACGGTGTGAAGGGACCTGGTTCTGAGCCTGAAGGCCTCAGAACGAAACGGTCCCTTCGGGTCTGTCTTGGCTTCGCTAATGCTACTGAGCCCCCTCACCACGACAAGGTGCAGACCCACGAGGGGGACGAGGGGGAACCTAACCTTTTTTTTTTTTTTTTTTTTTTTTTTTAACTCGGTTAATGCATGAAATTGCATCCCCAGCGCCCGGGGGAGCGCTGGGGTATGTGGGGCTCTCCGAACCAGAAGGGCTAGGCCTACCCACTAAACCACCGAGGTGTTGCTTCCTCCTCCGCATAATGTCGAGGCTGCGGGATCGCTTAAAGCACGCAACCGCAGCCCCGACGCGGCTGTCCATCAACGGACCCGTCCACAGTGTGGGACGACACCGCAACACACTGGTGCCGTCCCTCCACATGCCCCCTCGTGCAATGGCCAGAAAACTCCCCCGAGTTCGCCGGCCGAAGAGGGCCTTCGGAGGCCGGGACAGACTGCGCGCAGATGCGCAGTATGTCCCGGCCTCCGGTATAATCCGCACCGGCCACCGAGCCCGGAGGTGGCAGACTGCCCTCCCCCGGACCAGGCAGGGGGAACCTAACCTAACCTAACCTAACCTAACCTAACCTAACCTAACCTAACCTAAACGTCCTTTACACGGTCCAGTTTGGCTTTATGCCACAGCGTAGCACCGAGGACGCCCTCTATATCCTTTTGCAAAACATCCGCAGCAAACTAGCAAAAAAGAAAATTACCACACTAGTGTCATTGGATATAGAGGGGGCCTTCGATAGCGCGTGGTGGCCCATGATTAGCGTGAGGTTGGCGGAGGAAAAATGCCCTGCCGGCCTCGCGAGAGTCATGGGCGACTATATGAGGGACAGGACCGTCGGGGTGCGTTACATGGGTGTGGAGCATAGGCGGGCAACGGAAAAAGGATGCGTGCAGGGATCAATAGGAGGCCCAATCCTCTGGAACCTATTGCTGGACCCTTTGCTAAAAGGCCTCCAGGAAGGGGGGCATTACGTGCAGGCTTTCGCGGACGACGTTGTCCTGCTATTCGAGGGGGACACAGGCCAGGAGGTAGAGAGACGTGCCAATGCCGCTCTCGAGTATGTTCGGGCGTGGGGTGTCAAAAACAAACTGAAGTTCGCACCACACAAAACCTGTGCAATGGTAATAACAAACAAGTTGAAATACGACACCCCACGACTGACCATGGGCGGGATCGGCATTGGTATGTCTCAGTCAATTAAACTTTTAGGACTCACCATAGACCACAGACTCACCTTCAACACTCACATCACAAACGTGTGCGCAAAGGCGGCGGCAGTGTACGGCCAGCTCTCCAGGGCGGCGAAAGTCACTTGGGGACTGCACCCGGAAGTCATCCGCAGAATTTACACGGCAGTGGTGGAGCCCATTGTCCTGTACGCGTCGAGTGCGTGGGCGCCGGCGTCCAAGAAACTAGGCGCGCAAAAGCAGCTTAACGCGCTGCAGCGGAGTTTCGCTCAAAAGCTTTGCCGGGCATATCGAACTACCTCTCTTAACGCAACACTGTTGCTGGCTGGGATACTCCCCCTTGATCTCAGAGTCCGTGAATCGGCTACTCTCTACGAGGCCAAGAGGGGGGTGCCCCAGCCGGCAATAGGCGACCGGGAGGTGGAACGAATGACCTCGGCACTAGTTAGGCCCCACCCCGCAGAGCAAACCGAGCTGGAGCTGGGAAGACTGGTAGACGAGGAACAACTGAGAAATAATAGCAACTTCGCGGTCCGCATTTTCACGGACGGGAGCAAGATTGAGGGCAAAGTCGGAGCGGCTCTCTCCATATGGAGGGGGGAGGCCGAGACAAAAACCCTCAAGCTCAAGCTTGCTCTCCCGACGTACTGCACCGTCTACCAGGCTGAGCTTTTGGCTCTTTGCGAAGCGGCAAAGGAAGCGAATAAGCGTAAAGAAGCGACTTTTGCGGTCTACAGTGACTCTATGGCGGCCCTCCAAACAGTCGTAAACCCCGCTGCCCTCCACCCCCTCGCGGTGGAAACCAGAGACGCCATTAAAAACTGTAACACCCAGAACAAGAGCGTCTCCTTGTTCTGGGTAAAAGCCCACGCAGGGCTGGAGGGCAACGAGAGAGCGGATATACTCGCGAAGGAGGCCGCCCTGGGGTCCAAGTGTAGGCCTAAATACGACCGGTGTCCGGTCTCATACGTCAAGCGAATAATCCGTTCGGAGTCGCTTGACGAATGGGGCCGGAGGTACAGCCTAGGGACAACCGCGAAAATCACCAAGATGTACTTCCCGAGCGCAATCGACGCGTATAGGATAGTGCGAAAAATAAATCTGGACCATGAGGTGACCCAAGCCTTAACAGGGCATGGTGGGTTCTCCGAGTACCTGACTAGGTTCAAGTGCAAGGAGGACCCAACATGCATCTGTGAACCTGGGCAGCTGGAGACACTGCCGCACCTAGTGTCAGAATGCCCCCAGTTCGAGAAGGAAAGATACGAGGTCGAACAAAAGTTAGAAATAGAATTAAAACCGAAAAACTGGCCTAAACTTGTTATGAATAAATCAAAAAGAGAATTGTTCATAATTTACCTAAGGAAAATAGTAAAAGTTGTTAACAAACGAAATGAGACAAATAATATAAGATAATAGTGTAAGAAAAAATGTTTATCATATATATTTAATCATATATACTGATAGCATTAAGCCATTAAGCTAAGAATAGTAAATAAGGAAATAATGTGTAAGTAGAATACAAATAAAAGTAAATGTCAGTACAAAATAAGAATAGCATATAAGAATAGCATGTAAGATAAACAAATGTATATGAATAAAACAAATATCCCTAACCTCCCCCAATCCCCCCCACCCCCCTCCCCGAGTTGTGTTAATGTTAGAAATAGAAAAGCATAGGAATGAAAGAATGAAAGAAAGATGGATAAAAGTACGAGAGGCATAAAAGCGAGAAAGTATGGTACTAGAGAACGGAATGAATGTGGTAGAATAGGCCCTTTTAGGGTAGGATAAGAAATAGAAGTAAAGAGAAATAAAATAGGAGTAGTTTGTATAAAAGTCCCTGGACGTCCCGCGCCAGGGGTACAGAAAAAAAAAAAAAAAAAAAAAAAAACGTCCTTTACACAGGTCGCTTGTCACACCTCATTGCCGTCGAAATCATACTTCTTTTCCTTAAAGAAAGAATTAATTGTTTCTTTGCATCTAGTTCGTATTTTTCGGGGTCGGGGTCGGGGTCGGGGTCGGGGTCGGGGTCGGGATCGGGATCGGGATCGCGATCGGGATCGGGATCGGGATCGGGATCGGGATCGGGATCGGGATCGGGATCGGGATCGGGGTCGGGATCGGGGTCGGGGTCGGGATCGGGATCGGGGTCGGGGTCGGGGTCGGGGTCGGGGTCGGGATCGGGATCGGGATTGGGATTGGGATTTCGTTTTCGAATTTCGTTTTCGAATTTCGTTCATCTGTGTTTTTCGTTCATTTCGTTAATTTTTTTTTTTTTTTTTTTCTTTTTACTTTTTTTTTTTTTTTTTTTTTTTTTATTAATTTCATTTGTAAAGTGTAGTAAGATTTACGATTTCATAAAGTTATTTAATAATTTCAAGGAGTCAAAATATCATTTCAGGGAGACGTTATAGGATTTCAGGGAGTCATAATATCTTTTCAGGGAGATATTATAAGATTTCAGGAAGTTATTATGTTATTTCAGGGAGATGTTATAAGAATTCAGGATATTATAATATCATTTCAGGGAGATGTTATAAGTTTTCAGGAAATGATTATGTTATTTCAGGGAGATGATACATATAAGATTTCAGGCAAATGTTATAAGTTTTCAGGAAATTATTATGTAATTTCAGGGAGATGTTATAAGATTTTAGGGAGTTATTATGTAATTTCAGGGAGATATTATAAGATTTCAGGAAGTTATTATGTTGTTTCAGGAAGATGTTATAAGATTTGAGGGAGTTTTCAGGGAGATGAAATAAGATTCCAGGGAGATTTTATAAGACTTCAGGGAGATGAAGTAAGATTACAGGAAGATGTTATAAGATTTCAGGAAGATTATATGGAGATGTTATAAGATTTCAGGAAGTTGTTTTGTAGTTTCAGGGAGCCGTAATATAATTTCAGGGAGATGAAATAATAAGATTACAGGAAGATGTTATAAGATTTCAGGAAGATTTTATGGAGATGTTATAAGATTTCAGGAAGTTGTTGTGTTATTTTGTTATTTCAAGGAGTCATAATATAATTTTGACTGCCTCCGTGGCGCAGTGGTTTAGGTCGCCACGCCGATACCACTGCAACGGGAGGTCGTGGGTTCGATTCCCACACGGGTCTGGGGTCTGGTTGTGCTTTGTGTCCGTTGTTTGTATGTTTGTAAAAGTCCCCGCGACACAAGAGCAATTCTTAGGGCGGGAGTTGTCTTTAAGAATTTCAGGGAGTTGTTATAAAATTTAAGGTAAATGTTATAAGATATCAGGGGGAAGTTATAAGATTTCAGGGAGATGTCATGTAATTCCTAAATATGTTTGTGTTCATTTCGTTCCCTCGTTCATATCGGTCGTGCATTTCACTCATTCATTTATTCATTTCATTCATTTCATTCATTTCATTCATTTCATTCATTTCATTCATTTCATTCATTTCATTCATTTCATTCATTTCATTCATTTCATTCATTTCATTCATTTCATTCATTTCATTCATTTCATTCATTTCATTCATTTCATTCATTTCATTCATTTCATTCATTTCATTCATTTCATTCATTTCATTCATTTCATTCATTTCATTCATTTCATTCATTTCATTCATTTCATTCATTTCATTCATTTCATTCATTTCATTCATTTCATTCATTTCATTCATTTCATTCATTTCATTCATTTCATTCATTTCATTCATTTCATTCATTTCATTCATTTCATTCATTTCATTCATTTCATTCATTTCATTCATTTCATTCATTTCATTCATTTCATTCATTTCATTCATTTCATTCATTTCATTCATTTCATTCATTTCATTCATTTCATTCATTTCATTCATTTCATTCATTTCATTCATTTCATTCATTTCATTCATTTCATTCATTTCATTCATTTCATTCATTTCATTCATTTCATTCATTTCATTCATTTCATTCATTTCATTCATTTCATTCATTTCATTCATTTCATTCATTTCATTCATTTCATTCATTTCATTCATTTCATTCATTTCATTCATTTCATTCATTTCATTCATTTCATTCATTTCATTCATTTCATTCATTTCATTCATTTCATTCATTTCATTCATTTCATTCATTTCATTCATTTCATTCATTTCATTCATTTCATTCATTTCATTCATTTCATTCATTTCATTCATTTCATTCATTTCATTCATTTCATTCATTTCATTCATTTCATTCATTTCATTCATTTCATTCATTTCATTCATTTCATTCATTTCATTCATTTTTTTATATTATTTTTAATGTCTGTTTAGAACGCTCGCTTAATATGCAAAAAAAAAAAAAGAAAAAAAAAATTCGCAATCCGGTGTGTATCCCTGTGAACACTATGAAATGCTCCCAAGGACTA
Source organism: Anticarsia gemmatalis (assembly GCF_050436995.1). Lineage (NCBI taxonomy): Eukaryota > Metazoa > Arthropoda > Insecta > Lepidoptera > Erebidae > Anticarsia > Anticarsia gemmatalis. The sequence continues at coordinate 12,846,312 of NC_134758.1, read as the reverse complement.
TCCCCGGCCTGTGCGAAACATTTCTCAATTCAATTATTATTGGTCACCCTGCTGAAAGACTAAATAAAACACCTCCAGTATTACTATTAATTATTTATTTTGAAGCAAGGTGAAGATTTTTCGGTCTACAAAACTCTTACTTACAAATAACTTAAAAAAAAAATTGACTAGATGTTATAAAAATACTGTTATTTGCTACATATTTTTCCGTTAACTATTGCTAATTTTTACTCTACAACTCTGTACAATTTTCCCTAATGTTGTTCAATTCCGTAACGGACAACGTAGTGGCTAGTGTTAAATATTAAGTGTGCAAAAGAAGATAGAATAGGCCTACATTATTCAGATTTCAGTCATTTCAGTGGCAATTATACCGGGCCCGCTAACACTGTTCTCTTCGACGGCTGAACTTCGACGGCCGGACTTAATATTGTTTTAGTGGAGCTAATGACTCGATTAAAAAGTTGACACAGGGTCAAGAGAAAGTTAATTCGAATGATGCATAAAATTGCAGGAGCCGAGCACGAGGTGCAGCCGCGGGGCGAGAGCGTGCGCACGCAGCGCGGGGGAGCGGCGCGCGGGCGGAGGGGGAGGGGGGCGCGCGGCTCGGTCGGGCCGGCTCCGGCCGCGCGGCCGCGCTGCAGTGTGGCGCGGCGTTACGTCACGCTCGCACCGCGCTCACTTCGCGCTCCCCTCGCGCTAGACCGCGACTCGCCGCACCCTGCGCCGCGGGCCGCGTGCCGCGTGTCGCGCCGCGAGTGTCTGTGAGTGCTGCCAGTGCTGGGCGCGAGTGATGAGTGCGCGGGCCTAGTGGCCGCCTGCACAGCCTGCACCGCTCGCTGCTGATATGAGGACTACGTGTCGGATCAACGGAGACAGTACGTAGTATTAGTGGTTGCACTCGATACTCTCTCGTCAATATTAGTGGCACTGTACAGATATTAGGTGAATGAATGAAATTATTGCACACAACCGACGTGATAGTCGGTGAAGGCGGTTGTAGTAGTTGTAGCAGCGCACGTAGATATGACGGTGATGTGACATACGAGGGCAGAGCAGTGCAGCCGGCGCAGTCAGTGCATGAGTGCAGTGGCAGGAGTGTGTGGTGGCGAGTGCTAGTTCGTGGTAGCGCGAGGCGCGGGGTCGTGTGAGGCAGCACGTGCGCGCGGCGCGGAGCCGCTCGCCTCACTGGCTGTCACTGGGTGTCACTGGTGTCAGTGTCTGTTGTCGGGGAACTGACCGATAGCGCTTATCACTCAGCACGACAACTAGCGTTATCGTTGAACTTCTGTGCACCAAGTAAACACAAGCACACGTTGCACTCTTTATTGTTTAGTTTGATACGATTGGTAGAGTTATATTGTTGTAGCGCGGCGTACTGTCACAGCTGTATCGGTCTATTATCTCAGTATGTCTGTTGAAGTGTTCGTCGTGTACACGCCCTCACGTTCACGCCGCACTACACTAAGTCAGTGTGGTCACTCATTTAGAGTATCTCAGCTGGTTTCGCTTTATTTTTATCAACTTTGTGTTTATTTCACCTGATGTACGTGGTACGTTATAAATTGTATACCTATTATAAGGTGATAACATTTTTAAAAGTTGACATGTTGTCACAATTGTAATGTTAATCAGTAGAGTGTACTATTAGTACATGTATACTGGTGACTTGTGTTGCTGTACTCAGTTGACTCGGTACGTAGCGACACGTGTGACACGTTCACGTGCTGGTGGTGGTGGTCAGAGCTGCGTGTGTCACAACGTTGTTCACATGTACACGGGGCTTGATCCACTCACACACTCACATCGACGTCTCTGCGCTCTGTGCTGCTCTGTGCTCTCCTCACTAACGAACTTTCATTCAATGTAAAAGTTAAATACCTCTCTCTATATTTAAAACTCAAACTCATGTCGATATGTTGCACGTAAGTCTTGTTGATCACGCGAGTTTTGTACGCCGCCAGTGTGACATCTCATAACTTATAGTACTTTATATTTACTACAGAACAATCAAGGAACATACCCTTTTTTACATTCTCCGCTTTATAAGTAGTAAGTGGAAAACGTTAACTAACAAAAAATAAAAAAGAAAGAAAATCCTCATGAACTACTACGTTGACACTACTCGCTCTCCCACATTAATTAACAAGAACATCGAGTGCGGGGTGATCAGCTTTGCTTTCCTATAAGTAAATGCAACACGCAAGATATCTTTTAAACATGTGATCTAATCCACAAATCATTTAAAAAGTAGTGATTGACGTCGCGATCGGTGTGTTACATTAGGTTTTAATATAAACCGTCGACCACTGACGTGGCGGACGAACAGCTTAAACAACTATAAGCTCTTAGGTAATGTTAGCTGCGTGTAGTAACCGAATGGCGTCGAACATTTAGTCTGTAAAGTGAGTTGATCGACGCGGTTCATACTTATTCCTAGTTCACATTGCTAAGATGCTTGTCTGTGGCAACGTTGATTGTTTACCTCAGTAGATGCTCCCATCATGCTTCCAATACACTTGTTATCTTACTTATTAGCACCTTTATATTGATTTAATTTATTTATATTATGACCTATGTGTGTTCGGTAGTGTTGGTAGCGGCTCCTTACATCATCAAAGATTTATACCTAATAGAAAGATTGTTAAAATTAATTGGCGATTAAAAAGAGTGGCCTGGAGTTTCTTGCCAGCTCTTCTCATTGGCCCTGCCTTCCGAACTGGCGGTAAATTCACTCTCTGTATTATTTTATTATTAGCATTTGACCTATATGAATAAATGATTTGATTTTGATTTTCAGTTTATTTTAATATTTAATTTAACGAACGAAACGAAAATCCATCGGCTGAGTAGTTATTAGGTAGTAGTGTTCAAGTGTTTGCGATACACGGTAGTTGTGTCCTTAGTGACTCCCCCACCATCTTATCTACACTAATAATCTATGAACATATAAAAATAAGTTGCTGTTCGTTAGTCTCGCTAAAACTCGAGAACGGCTGGACCGATTTGGCTGATTTTGGTCTTGAATTATTCGTGGAAGTCCAGGGAAGGTTTAAAAGGTGAGAAAAATTCGAATAATTGCCGGAAAAATCCTCAAACAGCATTTTTGACAACACCAATTAGTCATGATCTACTGGTAGCTGTGGATCTATTTTCCGATCAGAATTAGGCCTAAAAAACTAAAAAATCTGTTCTGCCGTTCTTGATTTATAAGTGGTGTAACTAACACGACTTTCTTTTATATACATATATATAGAAGAAAGCGTGAGCGGAGCTGCGCGGGTCAGCTAGTTCTATATATATTTATAAAACTCAAAGGCGACTGACTGACTAACTGACTGACATAGTGTCAACCCAAACCACTGGACGGATAGCGCTGAAACATGCAGGTAGATGTTATGACGTAGGCATCAGCTAGGAAAAGATTTTGATGAATTCCACCCCTAAGGGGATAAAATAGAGGATCAAAGTTTGTACGAAACTTTGTCAATTTTAAACCGATCGAGCTGAGACTTCGCATGCATAAAGCTGCTATGACGTAGGCATCCCCTAAGAAAGTATTACGATAAATTCCAATACTAAGGGGATAAAATACGGGGTGAAATTTTGTATAAATATTTTTAGATTTTCGACTGATTAAACTGAAATGAACCTAAATTCACACATATGATACTTTTTACTACGATAAAACGTTTCCACGCGGTCGAAGTCGAGGGCGCAAGCTAGTTATATTATAAAGAGGTAAAATCTGTAAGTTTGTATGTAGGTAGTAATTGTTTCACTTATATGTAGCTGCATTATCCCTGAGAGCTGAGAGCTATACATTATCTTTATATGATGCATATCAGCCGAGCCATTCTAATGTTTGTCAGCAAATCGGGAAAGGAACCTCTTGAAAATGTTATAATTAGAATGCGCTGTCTAAATAATTGCATATAACTGAGAGCAATGCCTGGTCGGTCTAATATTACGTGTAAAAAAAGTCAACGATACAATATTTTTAAATGTTATATTTTACCAGATATTGGAGAATTTATGTGTAAAAAAACGTAGTCAACGTACTTACGTTTGGAAGATTATTTAAGCAAGAAATATAAATTGGTAAGACCAAAATAATTGAACTCAACAAGGACATCGCGAAGATGAACTATGCTCTTTAGTGTTCGTTAATTGGTTGAGTAGTTTCAGAGATAACATACAATTACTGATACGCAAAATAATCTGATTGCGTGTACGTTTTTTTCCTCACCCATCGATGGCGGTATGCTGATCCTTTTTTAATCAGATTATACTTAAATTATAAATGTGAAAGTTTGGATGGATGTTTGTTATTTAATCACATAATAACTGGTGCACTTATTCGAAATAAATTTGGTACACATTATACAATATGTCTTGGAATTAATCATAGGATACTATATGTCACGAGGACGGTATTCCTTGGAACATTTTCTACTTGTACGCGGACGGAGTCGCGGACAGAAACTAGATAAATATGTAGACGAATATATTGAGCTTGATGTAGACATGACATGTGTAATGAGAGACAAAACCAAGGACTGACTTCATGTATACTATCTATACTAATATTATAAAGAGGAAAGGTTTGATTTTTTGTTTGTTTGATATGAATGGGCTCCGAAACTACTGGACCGATTTAAAAAAATCTTTAATTGTTGGCAAGCTACACTATTTCCGAGTGACATAAGCTAGGTTTCAGTTTCTAATAATTAGGGATGCTTATTAAAACATGAATAATCTAATCCGAGGTGTAAAAAAATTAATAAAAACTTCCTTCAATCGCGTGCGCTGCGAAAACTATTAATGATAGAACAAAACGAAGTATTACAATTTTTCAGGACATATCACTATCTATAAAAATGTCGCAACAGCATGTCTCTATCTTTTATAGTTACGTCACAATAAGCGTCATTTTATAAAAATAGGTATTGATCCATATCAAAATAAATGAATAATTATTTAAGACTACTTCAATACCTTCATATTACCTTTTAAATGATTCGATTCGGATATTCCATTCGAAACTCTTACTCAATAAATTAAATGGCTTTTTTTTGCGGTTATGACCTTTTAACAATTGGTATATAAGTATAAATAGGAGCTCGTGGCTTAGTTAACAACAGCCGCGCGGATCGATCTCTGAGGTTAAGCAACGCTTGGCGAGGTTGATTTGTGGATGGGTGACCATCTTATACATATCGAGTTCCTCCGTGTTTCGGAAGGCACGTTAAATTGTGGGTCCCGGCTGTCAATTTCGAAGATCTTTGACAGTCGTTAACAGTAGTCAGAAGCTTGAAAGTCTGACAACCAGTCTTACCGAAGGGTACCGTGTTATTACCCAGGTAACTGGGTTGTGGAGGTCAGATAGGCAGTCGCTCCATGTAAAACACTGGTATTCAGCTGCACCCGGTGAAACTGGAAGCCGACTCCAACATAGCTTGGAAAAAAGGCTAAGCAGATATATATATAAGTATAAATAAAAAAAAAGAAAAATGACAAATAAATAAAAGTGAAAAATAATATACAACAAGAAATAAAAAAACAAATAACATATTTAAAAAAAAATTAAAACTCACTGTAAAACATTGTATATTTTCTCTTATAATACATATAATGGCCGTGCGAAGCCGGGATGGGCTGCTAGTACACAATGAAACAAATATTCTAAGACAATCATGAGGATATACTGTTATAATACTAACTGAGCCGCGGAGTTCCGCTCACGAACATCCTTAAACAAAACCTTTCCCGGGTCTTAAAGACAATTTTACAAAAACAATAAGTCGAATTAATGTTGAAAATGTACAAATATTATTCTAACATTCATCCTATTTATTTTAACCCACTAAGGGTATTTTTTTATAAACACGGAAACGCATATTTTTTTATTTCTAATTAAAGTAATAAATATATAAAGTTTGTTACTTCTTGCTCAAAAATGGTACCACATCATGTAAAATTTCGCTGACTATCGTCCTTAGGGCTTAAATGGCTTATATGGCTAATGGCTATGAATTTACAAATATGAAGTTTCCTGCTTCCAGCTCCGGAAATAACGAACTTTCAAACTAACTTACGTCCCCGATTTCACCTCCTTATCTAGAGATAGGGTAGATTGGAAAAAAAAATCTTAGCTCGTGCCTTCATTAAATGAAGGCACCTCTTGCCTAGATGTCATGTTTCTAAGTTGAATAGTTTAGGGTCTGCGATGATTATCAGTTAGTGATTCCGTTAATGAGTGTGTCAGACAGGACAAGTAATTATAAATGTTTAGATATAAGTGTAGCCTGTGTAGTAGTGTGTAGCTCACATGAGCGGGTATTGACGTCGCGCGTCGCCCTGACAGCCAATGAAGATAACACTCGAGCAATGTTCTCCCACACATCACATCACATCACACTACGATCCTGTGTAAGCGCTCTCAGTTACGTACTCACGACTGTAACATGTAATAACAGTCTAACGAATTTTATTAACACCTTTTATTTTTTTATCTCATATTACGAAACCTAAACTATTGAAATTTGAAAGATGAAATTTGTATACAATAACTTAAGAAATATTATATTCTATTAGTTAGGGGGGTAAAATAAGGGATGAGAGATTGCATGCAAGTTCCATAATTTTTTAAAATAGAAGTTTGCTCTTAATTATGTATGGAAAAGTTACGTGTTTGGACTTAAAAAGTGTTTTAAGTGGAAAAAAATCCTTAACTAAAACCAAAAATACTCGTATCTATCTCTATCTTTGGTTCATATTCGTTCAAGGTATTTCATGGCAGAGGCAGTCATGTAGCGAACACTAGATGCGATAAGTAAATAGCTGCGGATGCGAATACCTCTTAAAATCATAATAAGTACACAAAAGTTAGGCGGTGTTAGGCGCACGAGAGATATATGACATGAGGGTGTTCAGTAGGAGGCGCCGGGTCGTCAGGCGGTCGGCGCGCGCGCAGGTAGTGCCATGTGGCGGCGCGGGTGCGCGGCGCTGGCGGCGCTGGCGCTGCTGGCGGCGGCGCGCGGCGCGGCGGGCGGCTGCGGCGTGGCGGAGTTCGCGTGCCGCAGCGGCGCCTGCGTGCGCCTGGACGCCTACTGCGACTCGGTGGCGCAGTGCGCGGACGGCAGCGACGAGCCGCCGCACTGCACGCCCTGCAACCGCACGTACTACGGGCGCGTGGGCGTCGCCTACGCCGTGGCGGTGCGCGGGGCCCCGCGGGCGCCCTTCCTGTGCCACCTGACGTTCACGGCGGGCGGCGCGGCGCACGGCGACCTGGTGCAGCTCGCCTTCGACAAGTTCCAGGTGGGGCGCTACGAGCCGGGCGCGCTGGACGGCTGCCCCGACGGCTACATGCAGCTGTCGGAGCTGGGCCGGCCCTTCACGGGCGGCTCGTGGTGCGGCGAGGCGGACGGCGCCGCGCTCTACTACAGCGAGACGGCGACCGTCACCGTCTCCGTCAAGCTGTTCCGCATGCGACTCGGCGAGCCGTTCGGCTTCAAGCTGCGCTACAAGTTCCTCGCGCAGCGCGACGCCGTGGTGAGGTTCGGCGCGATGGAGGCGCCGCTGGAGCGCGGCGCGGTGTCGCCCGGCACCTACTGCACGCGCACCTACGAGGAGTGCCACCGCAAGCCGTGTCGCCTGCAGAGCCCCAACTACCCGGGAATGTATCCCCGGTGAGTGGCTCGACGACGCGCTGCACTTCCACTTATTACTGTTATTGTCTTGTATCCGCATGAGTCTGTTACGTCGACTACATTGATGCCTATCGACAGGAACGTGACATGCTATTGGAGTCTGCGTCAGAAAGACATCCCTACGTGCAAGCACGCGATGATCTCGGTGCGCCAGGAGTACTCACACAAGATGCAGATCAAACGTTCGATATCCATGGCCAGGTTAGTGCTATTACTAGATAGAAATAAAAATAATAATTCATCGTAAAACTCGTAAGGTGAGCACTGTGCAGCAGGTAAGGTGTGAGTGGTTAGTGTTATAGTGTCGTTGCTCTGTCCAGCTTAAACAAGACGGGGCGCGTGGTGCGCGCGTGGCGCGAGTGCACGGGCGAGCGCGACCGGCTGATCTTCTACGACGGCGCGTCCACGGACGACCCGGTGCTGGTGGAGTACTGCGGCGGCGACTGGCTGCCGCGAGTCACGTCGCGCGGGCCCGAGATGCTCGTCGCCTTCCACTCGTCACCCTTCAGCGCACCGCTGCGCCCCCCCGCCCCGCCCGCACCGCTGCGAGGCTTCGAGCTGGACGTCGACGTCGTATTTGCTGACTCCGATTCGCTCGACTACGCCAGGTAACATACGATGTATTTTTTTCTTTTTCGTGTCCTTATTCCATGATAACGTCTTTTCTCAAAGAAAAACGTGCTGTTATGGGATTTAGCTAATGTTTTTAAAACGGCCTGCCTAACGTCAACCCTCCTTGGGAATCTGAACTATTACACGTTATTGTATACTAGCTCACTCGCGCAACTTCGCTTGCGTCCAATAAGAGAGAATGGGTGAAACTTTTCCCCGTTTTTGTAAAAAAAATTACTGGCACTCTGCTCCTTTTGGTCGTAGCGTGATAATATATAGCCTATGTCCTTTCTCGGGTATCAAAATATCTCCATACCAAATTTAATGCAAATTGGTTCAGTAGTTTAGGCATGATTGAGTAACAGACAGGCAGACGGACAGAGTAACTTTCGCATTTATAATATTAGTATGGATTATATTATAATTATTTATAATTTTAATGCATTCTTATATCTCACTGATATAGTCTGTACTACTAGTATAAGATGGTGTATAATAAAAAAATATTCTTGTACTGGGTCAAAATTTACATTGACAATATAATAGGGAGGCGCGGCGGTGTGAGTTTCACGTGAAGGCATCCTCGTCAGAGGAGGAGACGAACTCGACGACGACGGCCGGAGGTCGCGGGAGACGCGGCCGCCTGCGGGCGCCCGCTCACACGCTCCCGCCCAACACCACCTGCACCTGGACCTTCCACGGCCGACCAGGTGACCACGATCGTTCCGACGCCTCCGGTATGTTTTTGTCGGCGTAATACTGATCGTTGCGCTTCCGCAGGCGACCTCGTGTGGATATACTTTTCGAGCTTCACTCAGTACTCGCTCGTGGAGCCGCGGAGGGTGGAGAGCGCCGAGCGCGACGAGGACAACGGCGTGACGCCGCGCGTGGCGCTCGCCGCGCAGTACTCCGGCGAGGCGCGGCCGCGGCCGTCTAGCGGCGCCTGCGCCGTGGAGCTGCGCATCTGGGACGGCGGCGGGGCGGACGAGGCGGGCGCGCGCCCGCTGGGCCGCTACTGCGACACGGCGCCGGCGCTGTGTGCCCGCGCCGCGCTCGCCAACGCCACGCGCTCGCCGCGGCCCTGCGCGCCGCCCGACGGCTACGTGTCGGCGGCGCCCCTGCTATCCTTGGCCGCCACTTCGCTGCCCGGCACCGCCACGCATCCGCTAGAGTTCGCGTTGCATTACGAGTTCGTGGACGCGCGACTGGAAGGCTCGGCGATGCCGCCGGACGTGCGGCGCGCGCCCGCCGTACCGGCGGAGTGCGCTCGAGTTTTGACGTCGCCGGGTCCGTTCGCGTCTCCGCGGAACGCCTTGTGGTTCGGTCGCGGCGGGGCGAGACGTCTGCGTTGCGTGTACCGGTTGCAGACGGAGGGCGGGCGGGTCGTGCTCGACTTGCAGTCGGCGACTTTCGGCAAGGAGCCGCGCTGTACGACGCGCACGGACCCCATCACGGGCCGGCCCGTGTGCGCTCCAGAGCCGCTGGAGCCGCGCCCCGACGAGCCCGACGTCGCCGACGAGTCTCTGGCCGACTTCGACGGCGACGACGACGCTCCCCTACGAGTGCCCCACCTTCGTATATATGAATCTCCGTGGCCCGGGTACAGAGTGAGTGTCTACCACCGGTCGAGCGTTCGGTATATCTGAATCTGTAATCGGGAATGCGTGAGTAACGTGAGACGATCGCGTGCAGGTACCGGTGGCGTGCATCTGCGACAACAGCACGGCGCCGCTGCGCCTGGAGTCCGGCGGGCCGGCGCTGGAGCTGGAGCTGGTGTCGCGCTCGCTGCTGGCGGGCGAGGATCACCGCCACGTGCAGTTCCGCGGCGTGTGGACGCGCGCCCCCGGACCCGCCCCGCCCTGCGCGAAAACACGTCGACTGCCGCCGCCCGGAACGAGATTACATTTGAGTTATCCATACAGGTAAAAGATGCACACGATCACTACTTAGATCCAATAACGACAGCTTCTTTAACTTACAAATCTCGTACCCAGTAACGACAGATTGTCGGAGTGCGGCGAGGCGCCGTTCCTGCTGGAGGCGCGCGGCAATCGCTCGGTGTTTCTACGAGTGTGGGGCGAGGAGCTCCCTCTGCCGACCGCGGCGGGCGCGGGAGACGCGCCGCCCTGCGCCACCACCAACCGCGTGCTCGTGTACGAGGCGCACTCGTCGCGCCTCGTGCGGGTCATCTGTCCCGGCGCCGGCGCCGGCACGCGCACCGTGCACGTGTTCACGGACGAGTGGTGGGGGCGCGGCGCGCGGCCCGGCGCCCTGCTGGTGGCGTGGGCGGCGCGGGAGCCGGGCGCCGCGCGTCTCGCCTGGATGGAGCTGTGGCGCGCCGGGCCCGCGCCGCGCCCCCTGGCGCCGGGCGAGGCGTGGCCCAATGCCACGGCGGCGTGCCTGCACCCGTGCGCGGCGCTGGCGGCGTGCATGGCGCCGGCGCTGTGGTGCGACGGCGAGGCGGACTGCCCCGGCGGCGGCGACGAGGCGGGCGCGTGCGGCGCGGGCGCGCGGCTTCTGGCGGCGCTGACGGCGCCGGGTGGCGTCGGCGCGGCGGCGGCGGCGGCGGCGGGCGCAGCGGCGCTGGCGCTGCTGGTGGTGGCGGCGCTGCGGCGGCGGCGGCGGGCGCCGGCCGACAAGCAGCTGCTGGGCGCGCTGGCGGCGGGGCGGCGCCTCACGGAGGAGCTGCTGTACGACGCGTCGCGCGCCTCGTCGGCCGCGTCGTCCTGACGGCGCGAGCGCTCCGTCGAGTACATCCACGTGGACCGCGAGACCACGGTGTGACGTGCGGCGGAGCGCTATTCCTCGCTGTGTGATGTTGTGTGCACTCGGTTCTCCCGTTGCGTTGTACGTTGTGTTCCGTCGGCCGGCCGTGTCGGCCGTGTCGGTCGTGTCGGTCGTGTCGGTCGTGTCGGTGTCAGTGCGCGTGTGTGTGCGAGTGCCGCGCGGCGAGCGCTCGCGTGAGCGCGGACGGTTGTGAGTGAGGGTCGGCCGCGGGGCTCGTGTGCGTCGCGAGGTCGGGAGGCTCGCGCCGGTGTCGCGACGATGCTCAAACAGGACGCACTGTATATTGTAATGATTATATTATTTATTTGTAACATAATTTTGTATTGTCCGAGGTCAGGCGCGCGGCGCTGCGACCGTGGCGCCCTCTCGATCGTTGTGTTGTATCTACTGTTGTTTATTGTTATTATTGACGAACTGTCCCGTCCCTCGTTTCACTTAAGTTATCGATGCTAAAATAAACACATAGTTCAAATCTAAGAACATAAACACCTTACAGTTTTATTTGTGTTCCACCTGCTGCCTACCGATCTCCCACAGATAGCTCAACAAAGAGTCATGTATAAGTACACTGTCGTTATCTGCTGTCATAACAGTCGTTACTATGTAAGTGTGCGTGGTGGCACGAGTGTGTGCGCGTCTTTATTTATAGTTTAATTAAGTTGCGACGAGGTCCGCGCGCTGCGACTCGACGCCACTGGACGCCACTCGCCGCGGGAGAGACGCAACATATTGTACACGTAAGTACCGATAAAACGTTATAATTTTACCTAAAAACTCTAATAAGTATCCTCTAAGAGCCTGCAGGTTATAAATTACTACAATAATGTTGGTATCGTGATGTTGTACGAGAACCGTGGTCGTCGTACATAAGTACAGACGTACCGTCGTACAGACGTGGAGGCGCGGAAGCGGTGGAGTGCGGCGAGGATTAAGATTCAATTACAATAGATTTAGCGATTAAATACAACATAACTTAGACAGAGGGAGCGCGGACAAATGTCGCGTTCATTTGTCGTCGGGTATAATAAACATAATAATATTACTGGCAAATCGCACACGGTCATATGATTCCAAACTAAGCTGAGCTTGTACTATGGTAACCAAATAACTGGTATATATGTTACTGTAAAAGCCCGAACTGTGGTAAATCCTAAGATTTTCCGGTAAAACCTAAGATTTACCAACGGTAAAAGTCCGAACAGTTCTTTTATTTCGAACTTTTTCCACTATTCACTTGATGATGTCGAGATGTCGCCGGAGCCCGCCTTCTAACCTAACCTACCCATGTCGGTTTGCCCAAAACTCCTTCTTTATAACTATGTTACGGTATAATTATATAGGTATCTGCTCCGGCGACATCTCGACATCATCAAGTGAATAGTGGTAAAAGTTCGAAATAAAAGAATTGTTCGGACTTTAACCATTGACAGTTGGTAAATCTTAGGTTTTACCGGAATTTTTTAGGATTTACCACAGTTCGGGCTTTTACAGTAACATATACACCTAAATATAACTTATATAGATAAATTGACAACCAAGCTCAGAACAAATACTCGTGCTCATGACACATAATACATTTACAACTCTTTCATCATCATCATCCTCTCATCCCAAATCAGTTTAGTTCATAAGGACAAAATGACGCGACTATAGGACTTTGTATTTTATGGTTACAGCGATTAATTCGATTGCGCAAAAGAAAGTGTAGCGATTCGTAGCGCTTTCGTAGCAGTTCGTAGCATACTGTGTAGCTTATACGTAGCATTTGCCTAAGCAGAAATATGAGGCATCAGTGCTACACAACCCAAGATAGCAACCGATAAATTTCGATGATACATCACTATGTATGTACATGTGAGTGTGTATGTGTAGAGTGAAGTGTGCGAACGTTACGTATGTCCAACGAGGTGTTGACTCGCGGGGCGGGGGCGGGGGGAGGGGGGAACGGGCGAGTTGACACTTCGTATTAGCAATCAGCGCGGCGCCGCCCGCGCACGCTCACCCACACTATGCAAAATATTCAATGCGAGGCCTTTATTAAATGCTAATGTTTGCCTCCGGTTCGCGCAATCATACAACGAAACGTAAGTGTGACGTCTCTCTTCTCCTCCGGCGAGCGCGGCGTCGTCGTGGAGCGAGCCCGCGCTGGTTGTTATTATGAATAAAATCAGAGGTGAAATTGTCGGCAGCGCCTCGCCTATTTGCATAGGCTTTGAAACGCCGCTCACTAATGACGTCCACTATTTAGTGTGCAGATCAAATAAAAACTGTAGGTACGTGTAGACGTCACTCAAGACACTCAGAGCCCTGGGTGGAGCTCCTAATCCTTTTTGGTTAATAAATTGTGAGCTACGTAAATAGATAATAATCAAATTAAAAACGTGTTTTTGTTGTTTGTGGTAGTGGTGGGTAGAAAGAGTGCAGGGGTGGTGGTGCAGGTGAGTTAAGAGCGGCAGTTAGTGTAATGCGGCGCGAGGTCCGTCGCCGCCGCAACCAAATCCACCTAACTAATGGCATTGCATTTTTTACACCGCCAGTTGAGTGGCGCGCGGGAGGCGGGCGTAGCTGTGTACAGTGTGTAGCGACAAGCGAGGCTCGGTGCTGCTCGGCGGGGCTCGGCGGCGGGAGGGCGGCGAGGGGCGCGGGGGGCGGCGGAGCGGAGCGCCGCTGTTTATCAGAGCGAGATGATTTAATGAGCGCGGTCACCGCACCGACCGGACCGACACCGCACGATATTTTTTGTTCCACGTTCAGCTAAATAACACTGAAAACATGTGAAATTTCCAACTCCGAATATTTTTTTATTTTATAAGCCAATATAAATTGCAGTGTAACGATCGAGTGGCAATTAGCCTTACATATAAATACTCATACGCACACACATACACATGGGCGGCAGACGCTGCTGTGTGCGGCGACGCGCTGCACGCGTCACAGTTTTCCTTATATTTTGTGTGTGTGTGAATCAAATGTATGTAGTTTAAATAAAACATGGTGTTCAATAAATCATAGGTGCATATATCGCGGCGGCGGCAGCGGCGGCGCAACACACGGGATATATTATTAATTACTAATCAACGCATGCGAGTGCCGCGCGCTGTCCGCGGCGCTGCGGGGAGGGGGTGCAGGGAGGAGGGGGGGGGGGCGCCCGATATTTAGATAATTTCACGCGCCACTTGAGCGGCTCAAAGAGTGTTGGCTGCGGGTGACACCACGCTGTGTCGGGCCGCGCCGCGCACCATGTCCGCACAGAGAGAGCACTGCTCGACGAGTACTTGAACGTTACATGGTTTGATTACTCCTTCAGAAAATATAATACAAATACTAATATAATAACTACCTCTATGAAGTGATACATAAATAAAGCAGAGCAGTTGTTCTCCCTCGCCACATATTTATATTTACATTACATATGTATGCCACCAAAAACATTCTGTAAAAACCTCAAGTCTCGCAGCTCAGTCTTTCTGGCGTAAAAAGTGGTGAGATCTATATAATACCAAGTCGATTAATCTATTTCGTCTCTACTTAAAGGACCTTCTGTCTTAAGTTATTACATAAGTTATTATCATGCCAATATTAAAAATATTTTACGTTTAAAATAAATAGACCGCCCTGGCCATCGCATGATTTGTATGTATTACACTACACAGCACGACGAGAAGTTAATGCTCCTGAAATTTTTATGGGGAATTTGTGTTTTCATGCGATGACCAAGTCGATCTATTTGTTTTAAACGTAAAATATTTTTAATATTGGCATGATAATAACTTATGTAATAACTTAAGACAGAAGGTCCTTTAAGTAGAGACGAAATAGATTAATCGACTTGGTATTATATAGATCTCACCACTTTTTACGCCAGAAAGACTGAGCTGCGAGACTTGAGGTTTTTACAGAATGTTTTTGGTGGCATCTCACTTCTTTTTGTAGAACGAACATGAGTCCAATTTGTACGGAAAGACGTTTTTTCTTACAATTCAACATATTTTCCTATGGGAATGTTTTTCATTTTCATGGGCTAAACACCCTTACCTACCCTATATCCCTTCCCGTTATGCCTCGTATAGTATGTACCTATCTACACCTATTATTTATTATTTTCTACAGTAGTAATTATTCTTAACTGCAAATGTAATCTTGTAATCTTATACATTTATATGGGATTACAAAGTTAATGTTGCAGTTAGTGTATTTATAAAACTGGACTGAAATTAGAAAATATTGAATTTTTCCCATAATTAAGACACTAAACCCTATTTGTATTCTAAATTTGAAGCTTCTAAGTCTGCTAGAAGTACCTTAGACTTTTGATGATCGGTGAGTCAGTGAGTCAGTGAATCAGTGAGTGACAAAATTCAAAATTTTAACAAGTTGTCATTCTTAAACTACTGGTTCAAATTGACTGAAATTTTAAATATACCGTGTTTATACAATGAATAATTAGTTGCTGAAAATTCAGGCTTCTTGTTTTATCCACAACGACATTATAGGGGGGTCGAAAATAGCCCGAATTGCTTCGAGAAAAGGATGGTACGGCCGTGCCGCTTTTTTTTGCTCGACTTGCGGGGGCACTTCCGTGCCCCCAGATGTATATATTCGTAACTTTGTTACGTGCAGGTGAAAATGAATGAGAGCGTATAAAGCGGTCACCTAAGTGTCCGGCCGGTGAGGGTCGGTGAGGGCCCGGCGCGACGTCGTCGGTCAGGCACGGCCGGCGCGGTGCACGGTGGCGGCGGCTGGAGGCACGTAATTAGGTTAGAGCGCGCGGCACGTTTGCAGAGCGCGCGGGTACCTACTTTGATACATCAGCCGTTAAGCTTTACGATTCGCCTTTTACGATTGGAGTAATCGTTGTTCCCCCGCCTCGCTCCGTGCCCGCCACGTGCCCGCCGCCTGCCCGCCGCGCGCTCTCGCCCGGATGTACGGACTACGTACGGATGTGTACACATTACTTACTTGATTAGGAAAGCTGTTGAATATACGAGCCTTCGCAGAACTCACGATCAAAGCTCTCGTCTGATCAAAGCACTTTATAATTCGTTTTATGTAAGTAGCTACCAGTCAGTACATGTTCAATGGTTGTTGTAGTCTATAACTGAAAGTGAATCATCGATATACATATACATATTTACATATGTAGGCCACTCAGAAAGTATTGTGAAACTTAAAAAAAATGTTCCACACACACACATTCTTTTTATTTCATCTTTTTAACATCTCTTTACTACTATCTACTATAAGTTTTTGTGCATGTAAACTCTTTTTTTGAAAACTTTTCCTAATACCTCTTAAACCCCTTCTCCACAGCATGTTTGAAGGTCGCTAGCGTATCTTCAAGCGACGGAAAAAAAAACTTGAGATGTTTTTTTTTCATTTACTCACTTTCATGTGGTAGTTAATCTATACTAGAAAAAAAGGGCCATTCAACGTGGCAATGCTGCCAGCCTTCTGGGCACGTTACCCGGGGACGGCGATGCGGAGATATTTTATGATGCCTTATTTTTATTTTATTTATGTTTAATTCCTTTATTATTATTTTTTTCGTTTGTACATATAAAATTATTATTTAATGTAATTATTTAATGTTTAGTTTTAATTAATATTGTTAAAATAGATTTTTATCTATACTTAATATTATAAAGCTGAAGAGTTTGTTTGTTTGTTTGAACGCGCTAATCTCAAGAACTACTGATCCGATTTGAAAAATTCTTTCAGTATTAGATAGCCCATTTATCGAGGAAGGCTATAGGCTATATATCATTACGCTAAGACCAATAGGAGCAGAGTTCCAGTAAAAAATGTTACAAAAACGGGGAAATGTTAACATAAACTTAAATTGTAATAGTACTTAAAATTAGAAACAATAACAATATAAAAATAACGTCAAGGTGATATAATTAGTTGTTTAGGTTTTATTTTTTAACTAGCTGACCCGCGCAACTTCGCTTGCGTCACATATTACGCCATGTTTTTGTAACACTTTTTACTGTTACCTACTCTGCTCCTATTGGTCGTAGCGTGATGATATAAAATATGCTTTTTTTTCACGAAAAATATTCTCAAAATTATTTATATGTCTTAGTATAACGAAGTCGCGCTAAGACATATCCGCCATTAAAACAGTTGCCATGGCAACGTAATTTTGTTAATCAGACAGACAGACAGACAGACAGACAGACAGACAGACAGACAGAGTTACTTTCGCATTTATAATATTAGTATGGATAGCATCATCAGTGTGAGTTGGTGATGTTCCTCGCAGTGCTCGTGGTGCTGGCGATGCTCGGTGTAGTGCAGCGCAGTGTAGAGGGTATAGAGCGCGCGCTCGCCTCGTCCACGCTTCGTGAAAAATCACCGGCGCCGAGCCACGCTCAGATAAATAGCTCTTGATACGTAGTACAGGAGCCAGCCCACGTCCCCGCAGCCCGCAGCCCGCAGCCCGCAGCCCCGCACCTCACACCACGGCGGACGGCGCACTACTTCACATTTGTCAACATAAATAATTTTAAAAAAGGCAACCCTCACTATATCGTCTTTCTAAATGATTTGTCAGTAGGACTTGGGACGAGTCACCGAACACACACACACACACACACACACACATGCACGTAACTAACAGTTACGCTAATAAGGATAATGTAAAAATGTCAAAACTACCTGACACATTGTTGTGGATCTCACATCTCTTGTGTTGTGTATGAGAACATGAGAGTTGTAAGACAGTGTAGGAGACTCCCCAGTCCTCCACCATCATTTCCCCAGCGTGTCGTGAGAGCGGTGTGTAGCGGCGTGTAGCGGCGAGGTTCGGGGGGGCGGAGACACTCACCTGTGCACTGCGACATAATATTTGTTGGGACGATCATCAATTCTAGTGTCGAACAGTCACCGACTGAATCATATATTGTGGTATTTTATACACTCTCACGCAGATATACAGTACTCTGTGCTCTCACGCCACACCAATGCTGACCACAACGCGTCAGCGTTGTAAAAGACGTCGTCTGTGATGTGGCACTGAGCCGTACTGTGCGGTGCGCAGATACAGCGGGGGCCGAGCGAGGCTCCGTGTAAACACAAGTAATTGACCGCGCGGCACAGCTCGGTGCTGGCCGTTCCCCGGGATAACCAAATTAATTCCTAACCTTATTAATTTAGTCATCTTCCAGCCGAGCGGTCACTGACGCACACACACACGCATACACACACTCACACACACAAATAAACATAGAGACACACGTGGAGACGCACCGCGGCACTGATCTTATATTATTGCGTGTGAAAAAATATAAGTTTTATGTACGTTTAACTTAAGGTGTTTGTGTGGATGCTGACACTCGCGGTAACACTCTCATCACTGGTATAGATCATAGATCACCTGTGAGCCAGCAAGTGTTCATGTAACTATGAGCACGACATGCTGGTTGTAACAGTGAGTGACCTGCAACTCGGTGTATGTGTGACGTGGTCACTGGTGCCGGCTGGTGACGGCTGCGTCGACGACAGACGCTCACGGCTCATTTGTCCGACAGAAATTGATCCTGAGTGAATCCTACGCGAGGGGAGGCGGAGGGGGGGGGGGGGGAAAGCCCGCAGCCTGCACTGCACAAACGGATGAAAACTTACAATATATTGAAAGCTATTAGGTGCATCAGATGAAACAGATTGTTTTCGCTCGTTAATACACGATGGCTCTACACCTACATCTGCGAAAACAAGAAGTGTGGCAAATACACACTAATATAATAACTGCAGGCGGCTATCTCGTCAACTCGTTTGTCTCGGAGACAGTACAATAACAACAAGAACAAAGATGCTCGAGCTACGACACGTGCAACACTAGTAGAGCGGCGCGGTGCTCACCGCTCAGTCTGCCTCTATGAGCAGCTCCACCACGCAGTTGGTACCACTTATTCATTAAAGCTATTTTACAAACAAATGCGCTTTGAGGTTTGCTCTGTACGTACAGTTATTTACGAATAAGGACGCGAGTGGCACGTATATTTATGTATATGTATATACATAGCACGAATTTTTGTAAAAGTATTTGTTATGCAGCTCGTGGTGCGCGCCACCTGTCGTGTGGTCCAGCTCTTATTATCGAAGGTGCTGGGGGGGAGGGTGCGGGTCGGTGGGGGTGGGGAGCGGGTCGCGTCTCATTAGAGCCGCGGGCCGACGCTCAACTATTCTAGTGAAGCTAACTTGTTGAAGTATTTGAGCCTCCACGTCGTCCCTGACTCGGTAATTACAAGTAGTTGTCGTCACGCGATCACTCTCCACCGTAATGCTGACTCACGCCTTGTCCAATCTTCTTAAAATCTCATAATTCGTGTTGAACAATTTTTTGTTCATAGTGTATTATTGTGGTCTATTTCTAAGTCAGTCTGTTGTTCCTCTAACTTAGTGGCACAGTATTTGAAGCATTATGAAACGCGTCACGCTTCGTTTGTCAGTCAATAGTGTGTTCTTGCACATGTGATGTAGTGAGACAGTGCAGGTCGTACTTACACGTACATATACGTACATACACATACATGCACGTAGACCCGCGGTGGCGGCGGCAGGCGCGGCGAGGTGACACAACTAGTTAGCGGTGCACGTCCGAATTAAATTGTCGCCTGTAATGAACTAGCGTCGCGCCGCACACACACAGACACACACACACACACACATACACACACACACACGCGTGCACTCAAACGGGCACTTTGTTGAACCAAATGCACATGTGGAAGAAAATGCGTTACTAAATATTTTTTCCTTTGGCAGGCAGATGCGTAGAGTATTGGGAAGATAATATATTAGACAACAAGGCTGCTCGCTGTGTGAGCACCGAGAGGCAGGTCTCGTGCCCGCACTACCCTGATATATTCGACATCAACATTAAGCTCAATAACGTAACAAATGATAAGTGCAAATAATCTAACGTTTATAATGCGTCGCGCTATGTATTACGGGTCAGACAATGTCTCTATTTAAATAATATTCCAGTTCAATGTCCATTCATTGTCAAAATACCGGGCTTTCCCAGGGCCTGCCCTTGTAATAGGTATCGTATATTTTTATATTGTGTAGTTACCGTACCAACGACAAGCATAAATATTATTGGTCAGATGTGGTCAGTATTAATGCTGCGTTATAGCTCATAACGGCGGCGTCGAACTCGTAACCCTCCGCTCGGCTCACAAGCCCATCACTCGCGCACTACACAGGGACACATGGGCGGCGAGGACACCACGTCCACCACACCACGTTACACTCGCTCACATATACGTCGCGTATGAATGATCGATGAGCAGTTATTACGTGAGGGGAAAACTTTACCAATTCCGACGATTCATTTTGTTAGTGACGCTGTGAGCCGCCGACGCTGACCCCGACACGTACTGACGGAATATTAGTGCGAGTCGTAATTTGACTGTTATAACTTCAAATTACGACTCGCACTAATATTCGGTGGAGGTGCTGCGGAATATTATACCTTAGCATTAGGTATTGTAGGATGCCTTAAAAAGAGAAATATCATGAGATCTTTACGAGTTTGTATAAAATGTTGGCGAAGTCACCGAAGCAGCGAACAATGGGCACAGAACAAAAATAAAAGTAATTTGTTGGCGCAACGGAAACGCGCGTCAAGTAAGAAGTGCGATAAAAAACCAATGCTCGGCGCAGAGTCGTCGCCGCCGCCTCCGCACCGCGCGCGCCTCGCCGCGGGGACATAAATAAATGATCCGGAGATCCGTGCTGCTCTCGACACCACTGTACTGATTTAACTCTTAACGTATAATAAGTTGTCAAAGTAACTATCGAGGAAATGTACGTGAATGGCACTCTCTGGCGGACAGGTAAAAGGCAACACAAGTGGCGTAGTGCACACTGAGCGTGGTCGTCCGGGCCGGGCATCGGCTGGGCGGCGGCCCGCTGATAACATCGCCGGGACAATGCCGCCTCGTGCCGCCTCGTGCCACCTCGTACTGCGACGTAGAGCATTGTGCCGCGCCATGCTGCGCGTATCGCACCCGTCAACCACATCTTTTCACTAGAAGCTGCACTCTAAAATATAGTTAAGTTTTTATTCGACGAACCGAATCACTACGAGTATTTTTAAAATGTATTGTGTTGTGACTATAACGTGATTGCAGTTGCAGTGTTATTCAGTGTCAAAAGCATTCGTTTTACGATGAGGTGGAATACGTTGGAGGCGTGTGTAGGACGAGCGTGAAGATCGGAGGAGAAGCGGTGAATAGATAAGCGGAACAGTGGAAGAGTGGTAGTTAGCGGCGGCTCAATGACTCGGGTAATAGAGAAACTTGCTCGCACGCGCCGCCGCGCTCAGGAACATTTAGCAACACTTACTACATACATATATCTTGCTGCTTAAGCGCAAAGTACCAATAATAATTTTAAGTATTTTTTTTAATTCTCAGGTGAATATAATATAAGTAATATCATACAAGATATGTGAGCCGGTTCCGTTAAAGTATCCATATTCAAATCCATACTGATATTATAAATGCGAAAGTAACTCTGTCTGTCTGTTACTCAATCACGCCTAAACTACTGAACCAATTTGCATGAAATTTGGTAAGGAGATATTTTGATACCCGAGAGAGGACATAGGCTACTTTTTACCCCGCGGAAAATGACGCATTCCCGAGGGAAAATGGCAGACGAAGTCGCGGGTAACAGCTGGTATGATAATAAGCAAGTGTAACGACGCACTGTCCGATTTCGGTTCTCAACGTGTGGTGATGGCAGGCTCGGCGCTACAATGTTCGCAACGTAATTCAGGCTGATGTCATAGATGACTTGGAGAAACCGCGACAAGTTCACAAGTAGCATGTTGATAGTCGCGCAGGTGTGTCGCTACACTTCGTCCCGTGTATCTGTCGGTAACAAGCAGTGAGTACTGTGAGTAGTGACAAAGTTTAGATTCACACGCCACTCGTCGCCGCTCACCGCTTCGACAGTTTAATGAACTCGAGGGGTTCGCGTCACCGTGCAGCACACAGTACCACCGCAGACGACCGCTGCGTTTGCTATTACTTAACACAAACTTTCAACGTCATAATGAAATGTAATTTTATTCAAGATGTTCATCCGCACTATGACTTGGTATCATGTCTGTAGCATCACATGCCCTTGAGTGCATTAGACAGGTCTATCAATACGCACCCAGGGCGATTTGACATTTAAAATAGACTGCACAAATAGTACCCCGCGCTTGAGGCGCTCATCCAATAGTCACACAAAACTTCATATAGCTAGCCGGTTGTCGATAGTGGTAGAGAATCTCACTACTGATGAGAGGGCGTGTGGTGGCGCCACTGTACGACGTGCAATCTGAACAACATGTAACTATGCGGCGCGACACAAGTTTTATTATTACGTCGCTTGTTAGCACCCGCGCCTGTGTCGGCGTCAAGTAGCGCGCTGCTCTCAATCTGGGGGCACGGAAGTGCCCCCGCAAGTCGAGCAAAAAAAAAGCGGCACGGCCGTAACATCCTTTTCTCGAAGCAATTCGGGCTATTTTTGACACCCCTATAATTTCGTTGTGGATAAAACAAGAAGCCTAGATTTTCAGCAAGTAATTAGCCATTGTATAAACACGGTATATTTAAAATTTCAGTCAATTTGAACCAGTAGTTTAAGAATGACAACTTGTTAAAATTTTGAATTTTGTCACTCACTGATTCACTGACTCACTGACTCACCGATCATCAAAAGTCTAAGGTACTTCTAGCAGACTTAGAAGCTTAAAATTTAGAATACAAATAGGGTTTAGTGTCTTAATCATGGGAAAAATTTAATATTTTCTAATTTCGGTCCAGTTTTCTAAATACACCAACTGCAACAATAACTTTGTAATCCCATATAAATGTATAAGATTACAAGGTTACATTTGCAGTTAATGAATTATTATTACTGTAGAAAATAAAATAAATAGGTGTAATTAGGTACCTACTATATGAGGCATAATGGGAGGGGTATAGGGTGGGTAATGGTGTTTAGCCCATGAAACTGAACAACATTCCCATAGGAAAATATGTTGAATTATGAAAAAAAAACGTCTTTCCATACAAATTGGACTTATGTTCGCTCTACAAAAAGAAGTGAGATGCCATCAAAAACATTCTGTAAAAACCTCAAGTCTCGCCGTAAAAAGTGGTAAGATCTATATAATACCAAGTCGATTAATCTATTTAGTCTCTACATAAAGGACCTTCTGTCTTAAGTTATTACGTATGTTATTATCATGCCAATTTAAAAAAAAAACCTTTAAAACAAATAGATCGACTTGGTCATCGCAAGAAAACACAAATTCGCCATTAACATTTCAGGAGCATTAACTTCTCGTCGTGCTGTGTAGTGTGATACATTCTAATAATCAAATCATGCGATGACCAGGTCGGTCTATTTGTTTTAAAGGTATTTTTTTTTTAATTGGCATGATAATAACATACGTAATAACTTAAGACAGAAGGTCCTTTATGTAGAGACTAAATAGATTAATCGACTTGGTATTATATAGATCTTACCACTTTTTACGGCGAGACTTGAGGTTTTTACAGAATGTTTTTGATGGCATATAATTATATCGGATTGCATCATATGATATCGGAGCAGTACAGAGAACATATAGCTCTGTGCTGTAAGTTCATCGAGACATTTGTCGGCGCGTACTTTGTGAGTGAAAGTGCGTCGTTGCGAGGGTTTGATTGCGAATTAAGCACGAAACTCCTCCCTGAAAGTGTACAGTTACAATTAAAGCGCGGCAATCAAGTTTATAGCGCTGTTCTGCCGCGAATCGAACCCAGAGCCCGCAGATATTGAAGAGAGCCCCCTCCCCCCGCCGCTCGCCCCCCGCGCCCCTCGCGGTGGTGGGCTCTCGCGAATAATGAGTTCGGAAAGATAAAGTTTGTCTCGTAATGAGAGCTGTTGAATATTTAAAAGGTGCCGTTAACAAGAGGGCCCTCAGACAATCGGACAATGATTAGGAAGCGGCGCCGCCACTGCTGCACTGTGCGCTCCACGCGGAACTGCTACTTGTACTTCAGTTATTTATAGTCATTTGGAACATACGTTTTTAGTTAATATGAGTAGGTATTCACTTAATAAAAGACAACTAAAAGTGCAGTGTGTGTTTTAGTTAATAAATAACACCATGACAGTACAATTAACGACTTACTTATTGTGAGGAGTGTGCGTGGTCGGAGCCAGGCGCCAGACGGCCAGTAATATGACGGCCGTGCAATCAAGGCAATCAGTCGAGTCGTCATCGTATCGGAACAAGAAGGTATTACGTCGGCGGCTGTTCGCGACACACGGAAATTACAACCGGAGCCGCTAAACGACGCGCGTACTCCTCTGCCCCGCAACACCCTCCTACATCACGCGACACCACGCGACACCACGCGACACCACGCGGTGCGGTGCGGTACGACGCGGCTCTCATCTCAGCAGCGTGACACAAGTTAATCCGCTCAACTGTCTGTCGCGACACAATTGACGCGTGATCACATACAATGACATGAATCACTAACAACACTACTTTTTAACCTCCTGTCTGAAGCAAATGTTTTCAGATCAAAGTCCGACAGAATAAGAATAGATTCGTTTAAAATACTTAGTACGTAAAAACATCTAAATCAGCGCTTTTATACGTTTGCTCATCGTTTTTAAGTGGTAAGATAAACAATAGGGACTGCATTCTACAGTATTACTGATATCAATCACAGTTATTGTTCCGGACTCGGTTAGAATGAACAATTGAATACATACATACAACAGATATGACATGTATGTACATACATATTTAGTAGCGCGACGTGAGGCGGGAGTTGCGCTTCAGCTGCACGTCACTCGCGAGTCGTGACTGATATTTGCGTTATATATTATTAAGAGCGGCCGTGGATTCCTCGCGATGAATGTTTCACTTAGTCGCTATATACTTGATGTAGTAGCGGCCAGAGAGAGGCACAAACAGCGGCGCTCGTGTCGAGACGTCCCCTCGCAGTGCTCACGCCGACACGGCATATCTTGCGAGTCACGAGGCAGAACGACGGAGCGACGGACGAATGCCTCGTATATTAAAATGCGCATAAACAAGCGCGTTCATATTAATATCGTGAGCTCGCCGCCCTCTCGCGCCCTCTCGCGTCCTCGAGGACATCCGACACGCATTACGCGCGACCGACGCTTGAATGTATCCAACTGTTCCTATTGAGGGACCAATCCGTGATAGCATCATCAACTCCTGTAGAGAGGATCATGTGATCTTAATTGCATGAACTAAGACTATGAATTTGAGGCGCCTATAGCCAGTTGCGTTCAGCGGTCGGTCAACGATCTGTAGATTAAGCAAACCTTGGCGCGGTTAGTGGTATTTGAACTGAGCGTCTCCATGCTTCAGAAGGCAAGCAAAACGACGGTCCCGTTAGTTGTCTATTAAGATAGCAGTCAACAGCCACATCAAAGGCCTTCGGGCAGCTTGAACAACTTTGACACTATGTTGAACTATGTAAGTACATATATATCAACAAATATAATCTGTGCTCTACTAGATATATAATCTGTGCTCTAATTGTAGTGGAAAGAAATCATATGAAAGAGTGAAGAGCCTTAAATTGTAAAGGACTAGTAGTTACAGTCACAGCGGGCGTTTGAGAAACTCATCCCGTATTATTTACGAGGTAGCGTCGAGAAGGAGGTTCGCGTGAACTCGCGTGCAGTGTAGCGCCGCGGGGCTCCCGGCGACGTGTGGCGGGGCTCCGGCGCGAGGCCGGCGCGGCGCGCGGGGCCCCGCCGTCGTGCGCCGCGCCGACAATGTCAGGTTCGTTAGGCGGCGGGCCGGCTCTCGCTAATTAGATCACGGTTACAAGACGACTGAATTACATTCGACAATGCGATTTGTTAAATTAACTTTGTTTGACTAATTTGTAAGGTTGTCGTGGAGCACGCTGTACTCTACTGGGTGTATACGTACGGCACTGTTTCATGTTCATGTGTATTATATCTGATACCTGCATCTCACTCCCTACTTGCCCATGAGTCTACAACACAAAACGTTTACTTCCTTGTTTAAAAACAATACATTAAGACTGCATACGATTTTCACCTTCACCTGTGTAGAAGTTGTACAAATTTGACAACAGGATACTGTGCTCTTTCTTCAAGCTTTAAATTCCGTCGACGCTGTTGTATGGCGTAAAATGTAAAGTAACGTTGAGATGTATTCAGTAGAGTGGCGGCGGCGGCGGCGGTAGTACCGCGGAGAGTGCCCCCCGTCATCGCTGTGTACAATGTGTAGTACAAGGTGGACAACGCGCGGGGCTATTAGCGGGAGGCTATCTCTCGTTCGCTGCTCACAGAGCTCACCACCGCTCACCACAGCGGCATCACTTTCTGTCGCAAGTTGTAGAACTGTCTGTAGCACTGCAATGGCACTTGTATCGCAGAACAATACAAAGTACGCTTGTCACAACAACTACACTAATATAGAAAGAAACAATCAAAGGCGTGGAAAAAGAAGTAGTGTATAATTGTTATTATGTTGAAAGTAGGTAGTCGTATGAAATGTCGCTCTACAATGTTTCAGTGGACGTGTCACTAAAACTGCACACACAGGTTGCGTTTGTGTGTGTGTGTGTATTAGCTCAACACTAATAATACAAGTTGAACACTCAGTTCGTTTCGAGGCTGAGCATTTTGTCCAAAAATGTCATCAGTAATGTATAACGAGCCGCAAAAAACGCGAGATTGCATTCAATGGTCGTTTGTTGTAATTCATTCCTAAACATGTGGCTAATTACAAGGATGATAAATGTGTAAGTGGGCACAGCTCCGCTCCGCAGCGTACCGCATCGTATAGCATCGTCGACGCTCGGTAACTTTAAGCAAAGCTTTGGAAATGACTCGTGATTTTGTTCATAGAAAGCATGAAAGACGTCATGAAAATAATTTTCAATATGAAACGAAATTCAGTATGATCTCTGAAGTATGGAAAAACACATGTGTTTGTGTCGTGCTGCTCGGTGGTGTCAGCTAGTGCGCTGTGTCCACGGTGAGTCCGGTGTCTCGTAGTACATATACACACGACAAATATTTATTGTAACAGATATGAATACAGTGCTAGTAGCCACGCGGTCAAGTGTGCGTATTTCAATGGTAGGGCTGCGTGTGGAGCGCGTCGCTCTGTGTCGTGTCGAGCGCGCGGCGGTGCAGCGGCGTGGCGCAGGTAGCGGTCGTAAGGAGGGCGGCGACAAGTCGCAGCGACACGTCGCACTAACGACAGTTTGACGGTAGTTACGCGCCCCCCGGCGCCCCCTCGCGCCCCTCGCGACAACTTAGCACATCTGCAGCACGCGCGGCCGCGCTCCTCGACGACACTTGGGTAGTTAGCGCGCGGCCCACGACTTGCCCGACACTAATACTATAACTCACACACGACGTTATGCCATACGAGTACCTCCACATGGCCGCCAGCGCCAACTTTAATTGCACACAAAATATCAAGTAGAAGGGACAGTATGACGAATTTAATGATCGTCATTAAACAATGAGTACCACCAGGGTTTGATGGTTGAGTTAGTTGTTAGTATAATCTCTAAGTGAATACGAACTCGCACTGCACTGGAGTTATTTGCTCCTAAATGCTCGAAGCATGTTTGATTCGATATATGTATAAGTAGTGTCGATATCGGCCGCAGTCCGTGGTGTGAGGGTGCGGGCTGTGCGGAGGGAGGCGTGCGCTGGCGGACAGGTTCGAGTCCCGCGGGCGTCATCACCGGCCGCTGCACCGTACCTGCCACTAATTACTGCGCACTACACACACACATACCTACCTACATACACACACACACACATGCACACCACTGCACTTAAATGTTGTTTATCAATAATACCGATAGTGAGCAGTGGCGCTTAAAACATCAGCGCAGCATCAGTGGAGGTACAAAGATCTCCAGAACGCACACTTATCTAGTAACTGCTGGTCAAGTGCGACTCGTTGCGATTACATGGGGTTTAAAACATTGCACCTCTATCGACTAATATTCTGTAAAAGTGATCATCAGATATAAATGCGTGTGTGACTTGAGATGACGTTCATTGTCGCTCCTTCACTGAATCAAGACACGAGACAATGTTGCGGATCACAATAACGCCATTACAGAGCCTTTGTTTACGTTTGGCGTCATGTTTGTGTATGTGTGTGTGTGCATGTGTGAATACACTCAACATCACAAGTCACTTGATGTGGCTAGGTGTTCCGTACCATCGTTCACTGTTGTACATTGTGCAATGTAAACGAGTAAGAGGCTCAATAAGAACACCACTAATGTTGTATAGACACGCGAGACAAAAGGCTTAATTACTTTCTGTTCAGGTGTACAAGGGTGTATAGAGATTTGTAAAGAAGACGCGAGTGTTTCGGTGGCGAGCGTACACTGTAGGCTGTAGGTACGGTGCGGTGCAGCCGGTGTATGACGGCGTCGTATTAATCAGCGGGCGCATTCACGGCGCGCTGCGACACGACGCGACACCAGGCGACACGAGGCGACACGAGGCGGCACGGGGCGGCGGCGACGCGGCACAATGGGGCGCTACCCTTCCATTAGCGCGAGCCTCTCTCCCTCATCAAAGAGAATGTCCGATGCGCACTCTGCCTCCCGCCACGTTACCGCGTGCCGCCCGGACCGCCCGGACCGCTCAGACCGCCTAGCTATCGATGTTTATCGCTCGCTATTCACTCAATGTGTGCCGTGGTGGATCGTGGTAGCTCGTGGTAGCTCGCGGCATGCGGTGGTCGGACGTGGTCACTGCTTCACAAATAATCGCACAAAATGGCCTATACGTACACTGTACCAGCGTTCGATACGAGTAATGTTTCAGTCTCTATGAGCCGCTCGAAGATAATATAATCGCTGTACAAATGATGCCAACGTTTTTCATAACCCACGACTGTATCGCACATCGCAATTATTCCACATATATTTCACAAGCATCATTTCGTGGTGGAACGTTCATCTTGACTGCGCTCGTGATGTCTTATGCAGACGTTTGAATTTGGCCTATTTATATTTAAAGTTGTACATTATGTATGTTGTTCTTGAACATGAAATATCAAATGCATAAGGAGGAAGAGAATGTAGCGCGCTGAGAGCTCAATCCGTCGTCGGTTCAGTCAACACAGGAAGATATTAGAGTAATATCGGGGTCAAGTATCAGCTGTGCTCGGCGCTCGGCGGGAGGCAGGAGGTTATTGGTGCTGACGACATCTGCTCGAGATAATGTCTCACGATGTTATCACTCGACGCGACTGCTTACTTCATATTTGTTATTTCTATGAAGAATGTTACATTCGTCGTTAGTTCGTGGCGGCTGGCAGGGGGCAGCAGGGGGCAGCAGGGGGCAGCAGGGGGCAGCAGGAAGGCTAGCGGGCGGCGCTGGCGACAAGCTGACTCGTCTACAAATCAGTGACGTACATCAGCTGATGCAGCGGTTGTTGTTGCCAACGCAGCACACGCACACATACACACGCGTATATGGACCCACGCACACACGCGTGAAACAATATTATATTATACAGTTGCAAACACGATAAGCGTTGGACGCAACGTGAACATGTAATATGAACGCATGTTAACGGTAATACAACTGTGTGCCTAGTTTATACGACGTTTTAACCATAATGTTGCTACATTCTACAGACTTATAGATATCTAATGCTATAATACACGAAACCTACGAACAAGCGATTTTATTTAGCCGGCGCGACGTGCAACGCCGAGTGCGAGCACCTGCTGACCCGCTGATGTAACAGCTTGAGTCGCAAATACGTGGTCCTATAATGAGTTAATCGACAGGTGTACGTTACGCCAGCAAGAAAGTGTCACCTAGAGTGATATAAGTAAAACGTATAATTAGTGCGCAATCTGCTGTAAATGTGCGCCGCATAAAAAAATTGTGCGTGTTGTAGTTTTGAAAAAAAAACGTAAAAACGATTCCTGCTGGAGTAACGTTGTTCTAGCAAGAAAATTCTAGACGAATTATCGCAGAGATAAAATACATACATGGGCAGAGAGCTTATATTTGTGCAAGTATGTGCGCCATAAATATAATTTGTGCGTCTTCAGGTTTTCGAGATATTGCGTTTCTCGCTGCAGTAACGTTTTGCGAATTCGTGTATCTCTAAGACCATTTTATGTGCGCCTGTAGAATGAACATACACGAATAGCTCTTAATTAGTGCATATTTGTGACATAATTAGATGCCAGATAATATTTATAATTTTCAAGTAATCGCGCTTTATTGAAAACTTAAAAAAATATTGTAGCCCCTAAATGAGAAGACGTATAAGCTCGCTAAAAACTGTATTCGTTCCATCTTGTTGTTTATAATTACCATAAAAAGTTTCAAAACAGAACCTACAAGCGTTAATGAATAATATTACTAAAAGTCGAAACGACGGCATCATAACTTTGACGCCAACAAACAAGAAACTGGCTCAACCTAAGATGTGTAGATGTAAACCAAAAATTAGTGCATTTATCAAATAATATATAGTAAAAATATCCAGCTTCAACTGTTTCGTGTTAAGTAAATATTAATACCAAACCAAAACAGTTATTCAGCGCAGGTTATCCGACCAAATTCGAATGACTACAAAAAAGCGACGGATTCATACGTATCGATGACCTCCTTTATTAAACGTATTACACCTAAACTGTGTTCGTACAGTCACGCTCAAATGTTCGAGAAATTCAAGGTTTCAAGGTCGATGTTTGATTCCCGCGTGTTTTTTTCAAAACACTGAAAGAATCACTTCAGTAAAATAATTGAAAAAGAGAGCTATTATAATAGGCTTTTATTTAGAAAATTTGATCTGTGATTTGTTGCCTTAATTACTTTAAGAATCATGATTATGATAATAAAAATAATATTTTTTTAAACCAACAAGCTCTTTGATTTCATATGATCAGAAAGTACATTTAATACCTAGATATACATATATTATATTTTTATTAGGTCATTGTAATAATAATTCCCAACGAACATTTGAGCGTGACTGTACGAACACAGTTTAGGTGTAATACGTTTAATAAAGGAGGTCATCGATACGTATGAATCCGTCGCTTTTTTGTAGTCATTCGAATTTGGTCGGATAACCTGCGCTGAATAACTGTTTTGGTTTGGTATTAATATTTACTTAACACGAAACAGTTGAAGCTGGATATTTTTACTATATATTATTTGATAAATGCACTAATTTTTGGTTTACATCTACACATCTTAGGTTGAGCCAGTTTCTTGTTTGTTGGCGTCAAAGTTATGATGCCGTCGTTTCGACTTTTAGTAATATTATTCATTAACGCTTGTAGGTTCTGTTTTGAAACTTTTTATGGTAATTATAAACAACAAGATGGAACGAATACAGTTTTTAGCGAGCTTATACGTCTTCTCATTTAGGGGCTACAATATTTTTTTAAGTTTTCAATAAAGCGCGATTACTTGAAAATTATAAATATTATCTGGCATCTAATTATGTCACAAATATGCACTAATTAAGAGCTATTCGTGTATGTTCATTCTACAGGCGCACATAAAATGGTCTTAGAGATACACGAATTCGCAAAACGTTACTGCAGCGAGAAACGCAATATCTCGAAAACCTGAAGACGCACAAATTATATTTATGGCGCACATACTTGCACAAATATAAGCTCTCTGCCCATGTATGTATTTTATCTCTGCGATAATTCGTCTAGAATTTTCTTGCTAGAACAACGTTACTCCAGCAGGAATCGTTTTTACGTTTTTTTTTCAAAACTACAACACGCACAATTTTTTTATGCGGCGCACATTTACAGCAGATTGCGCACTAATTATACGTTTTACTTATATCACTCTAGGTGACACTTTCTTGCTGGCGTAACGTACACAATCGACAGTTAGTCCTAGTTACCGTCACGCGTCATCACGGGTCGTCACGTGGCCGCCCAGTGTATCCAGCTACATTATCTAATTATCAGTAGTTGTGTGAACCGCGCAACACGTTAGCGCCACGTCGCCGGCACGACAGCAACACGACGCTGGCACGACGGCGGCACGCCACGGCGGAGAGGCCGGTCGGCTAATTTAATTTGCAAGTTTAATTAATTTTAACCTTTTGAGAGAGTCGCGCAAACGCTCTACATTATTCATGTGGTAGGTAGAGTCTCGCACCGCGGCGCCGCCCACCGATCACTCGTCCAGTGAAACCGCCATGTATCTCACAATAACTATTTGGGTCACAAATAAATGTTATACCCCGATCTTGTTGAGCTCGAGAAAAAGTATGAGTACTCGCCTTAGTTGAGTTGGTCGCGGCTGGAGCCGGCCGTTTTTTCACTTCCCCAATAACAATTTAATTTGCAGGGGAGGCGGGCGACACCGGGCCGCGGCTCTGTACAAAATATCTCATTACTATGAAGAGGTTACAATCTCGTTACACGGCACAAGTAAATACTTTTGTTCGTCGTTTAATCCCTTCACAATACACCAGCGAGCGCCACGGAGCGGCGGCGGCGCGTCGGCCGACAAACTCACGCAAATTAATGACCAACCTTATACAATGTAAAATAATTTAAAGTTTCAGAAGTCGCAACAATGAACGTCTCGAGCGGCGACACAATACGGCCCGCGCACCGCCTCGCCTCTGACTCCACTAACTTATAGCAATTAGTGTAAATCTGTCTCGTCGTGCGTATGAACATGACAGCAGCACCAGTGTGGAGTGTGTCGGCGGTGCCGGCGGTGTCGGCCGACACCGGTGGCGGCGCGGGCGGCGCGGGCGGCCGAGGGGCGCGCTAATTCAATCCCGCGTCCTACATTACGTATTAGGCCTCTTGTAATTTATTCAAACGACTCGTATTTGGCTAGTTAATATTCCGCACGACCCGAGTTCACTAGTGCGTCGGCTAAATTCAATTAATGTACGAATATTATAAAGTTATACAAACTCTACATCATTACTATTTACATGAAATTTCACCGCACGAGGCGTACGATCAACTCAACTTTAGTGGTAATTAAATCTTCGCTGTTTCAGAAGAGTGTGCTTTGTTTTAAACTGTTAATCGGATGAAGCAGTCAGTGAAACATTGCACGCAATATGCACTGAGAGTCAGTGAGACTGAAAATTCGCGACGGATAAAACCGCAGGGAAAAACTGTAAAAATGAGCTCCCGATGTATGTACGATGCGGCTCGCTCGAGCGCTGCATGACGGCACGCGACTCGGTGCGGTGCGGAGCGAAGCGGTGCGGAGAGGAGCGGAGCGAAGCGCTGGTAATTATCGACGCTCGGTATTTTTGTCGGGACGCGGCGCCGCGAGAGCCGCGACCCTCTGACACCGATCTGTATTCATAATGATATGTGGTCTGTAGACTGTAGCGGCCCCCCGGCTCCACACACGCACTCCTATCACACACGTAGTGATCAAATATATTAAATGATACGCGGACTGATTCTACTCACTGTGCTGATTGTGCTGAACAATATTATTTTGATCAATGACTTGATTTGACATTTGACTAATCGCCATGATAAACATAATTAAGTAGTGCAAGTTGTTTTAATGAAAAATAACTGAAGACCATAAAAAAACTAAAACACGCTATAAATGATTAGACCTATTTGCTAATATAAACCTTTACACAAAACATATATGTGTGTAAGTGTACTTTGTGATAGAGATCTAATTAATTAAGATGTGGCACTCGGGGTGAATGTTTTGGAGCATTCGCGTAAAAGATTGTGTGTAAGACGAGAGTGCGGCTGAGAGCGGTACATTCGGTACACGCGGTACACGCGGTACAGTGCACACTCGTGTACGGTCGCGTACAGTATAGTAAGGTACAGTACGGTACAGTACGGGAGGTAAACACGACGTGTGTACAGAATTAATTATACTTTAACGAGGTGAGTACTCAAGTGTGCGAGGAGCCGAATATATTTGTTCATGTGCGACGCGACGTGTGCCCTAATTTCCTTCGTCATAAAATATTTAATGAGCTCAATGCCAAAGTAACGCGAGCTCTGTGCAAAAATCATACTCCGCCCTCGCGGCGCTTTGATGTTAGCGCGTTACGAAATGAACATTCCAATGAAAAACACGATGATTGAATAGCCGAACGAATATGCAGAGCGAGGCAAGCGAGTGTGACGTCACGCACGTGGAGCATGATTCAGTTGCGATGTTATGATCACTAAACGTTACATTAGACAGTAGTGACTGTCGCAGCGGTAGACGGCGTACGTCTTCGTCGCTGTACTCTTGACACAGTTCTTCTCACGAGACTGTTATGGAAAAGTATAGACATTAAATTAGACAAATAATGTTTTCAATTAGAAATATGAAATAATTGCTTCTCCCCGTATTTTTATATATTATTATATATATTGGTATTAGAAAAACGTTAACATATGATGCACTATGTACTGATTATTTATTTAAAAGTCCTTCATTTCCACTTTGTGCTGTTACGGATTCGGAATATTGGAAGCTATAACGTTTTGAATATATTTATAAGTCTGCAAATAAGATAATATATGGTGTGGTGCGTTCAGCACATCACGGCACATCACGGCACATGTCGCGCACATCTCGCGGAGATTACAGCACGTCATATGAGTGTATGAGTGGTGGGAATCAAATAAGTGTGTATTTGTGTGAGCGCCGCGGATCACCAGATATTTGTGTGCTTAGCGAGATTGATTCCTCCGGACTGGCACGTACCTCGCATCTACATTATGTACCTATACAATGCTGGGTATGTATGACTGGCGCTTTATTACGCACACCACAATACCGCCTATGTATGTGTACCTACCATGAAACTTGAGCATACATAAGATATTTGATCATAAAAATATTACATGTTTCTATTGAAATCTTGTTCATTGCTTAATGTACACTAATAATGAATTAAACAAGTACAGTTGGCAAGGAGAGTGACACGTCAATGCTCACGAAACACAAATACTAATTAATAAGGCGTTGAACATTCAGTGAAGAGAAGCATTCAAAGTAAATGTGCCATTGTGTCCTCGCCTTTACTTTGAATTTTAAAAGCGGCTTAGAATTTAGAGTTTCGGCGCCTCTTATAGCAATTTTAATTGTTTCAATGATTAGAGCCGCACGCAGTTAACTATAGACGTACACTGAACACTGCTAAAACATGTATACGTCGTGACGTTTAGTGAGTCACGAAGATGGCAAATAATGTTGACTGATACAAATAGTAACAGTAATAATGTCCTCCTAGCCGATATACGGCTACGGCGGTCAGTTTCATTGAAACTGGCCATCTGTGCAGGACTTTGTTTATAGTGTCCAAGTGTGCGCACAATACACAGGTACACTCTCTATTCCATCACTCTCATAGTTTTGGTGGGACGGATAACCGACACGACCAGTGAGAGGTCAGGCGCAGGACCGACGGCTTTACGTGCTCTCCGAGGCACGGAGGTCTTCGACCTCAACTTCCTAACTCCGGGCAATCTCTAAGAAATTCTTAACAGAAAATCTCAGAAAAGACTTTTTGGCCCGACCCAGGATTCAACCCGAGACCTCTCGCACCGCAGTCGCATATACTACCGACCGCGCCACAGAGGCAGTAACAGTACAAAAAATATATCAATATGCACCTCTCGGACGCTCTCGCAATGCGTCAGACACACACTCTTATATATCACTAGTGGTGCTTAATACTTATGTAACAAAAACTCTATACATGAAAGAATACCATTGAGCCGCCGACGCAATCAATCAAATATACATTATCTTCTGCGAACTTTGCGATAATTGCTTACTGAGTGTGAGTATTGAGTAACGCGCTCTATAGCGCAGCATAATGCGTTATAACGCGGTGTATCGCGGAGTAATGCGCGGATCGCGTGAAGCGCGCGGAACTAGCGGGGAGTAGCGGCGAGTACGGGGTGAGTAGAGGCGGGCAGTGGCGGTAGTGGCCAGTCATCACCACTAATGAAACATCCGCCACGCTACCCACTCACAATGCTCTCACTAACTGCCTGTTACTGTCTGTAACTGCACACATCTGAGTCTCTTCTAACTAACTACATCACACACATTTATCACAACGTCTTTTATTGCATATCAGTGCAAGTATTTGCTTTAAGTACTATGTGAATAAAACGACCTAAAGAGTTCATAACCGAATATGCATGTAACATTAATAAAGTAATTAACGCCACTACGCCGTTTTCACGGGTTCGGTTCCCACGCAGTGAGTATGTGTGCGATTCATAACACACTCTTATCATTAGAATAATAAATACTTTTATGAGGCGAAGTAACACACAGCTCTATAACTCGTGTTCTTATCTGATATCTCATAACACTGGCTGGATAATGCGAGGACTGCAAAAATAATGGCGCCCAACGTAGCCTCACATTTGCACCGTAGACATTTCGTAGCTCCCGCGTAGACGTCACGTAGAGGATACGTAGAGCATACGTAGCTTTGATTCATGCGCTTGAAACAAAATTGTTCTGTTTTAAATGTTGTAGTATTATTTTGTTTTGAGTACTCTGGATCTAAAATAAAGGCGGTGTATGATATTGATGTCCAAATTGATGGTGATGTTTGCTTTGCAAAATCGTCAAACATAGATTTGTGAAATTGAATATTTGTAATGTATTCGTCACCCAACTGGCAGCGGCGGTAACAAAAAATTTGAATCAGCATACAAAGCAGAATACGAGAAGGCTGTTATGAACAAGGTTGATCTGTCAGAGCTGGGATGTGTGATCTAATCGTAGATAACGAAGTATTACGTAACACAAGTGTATCGGCGAAGCAATCGTAGACGTGGTGAAGAAGGCGCGGGAACAGTCGCGTGAGCGGTCGCAACATAATTAAGGTCCATAACAAACAGTTCCCGCGGGTGCCGGTGAAGAGCGCCATCGATCCGCCGCGCCCCCCGCACCCGCGCCCGCCCCCGCTAGCTCCCGCACACTCCCGCACACACCCGCGCACGCGCCCGCCACGCTTACGTCACGCGCTCAAACAAACGTGCCAGCATCCGAGATGAGCGCCGACCGCTCGTCGCGCCGTGCGACCTAGCGTCGTAGCCTGATTGCATCGTAGCACATCCCCGACGCCAAGATACGTTCAATCGACTACGAAATGCTACGAAACCCCGAAGTAGCAACTACGATGCTCTCTGATATAATCGTGTAATTGCTCTAACTTTTGATATGAAACGCGCGGGTTTGATTTAATTAAACCCCGCAAAGTACTAATAACGTCATGTATTATCAAAGTTTATAAAACCACTCAACAAACTCGGTAACGTTACATAATGAATTTTTCAGTGGAGCTAAATTGGTGATCTCATTAAGCTCGTAAAGTTAATAATCATAAAGCAGGGGGAGCTCTGTGACTTGTGTACAGATGCGTTATCGAGTTAATTACGCTCCATTATACTTTTCAACAACAATAATGTAATTGTAATCTCTCAATGTGCTCGCTCGAGGGACTCCAAAGATTCGCTACAACTCTAAAAACTCGTATAAGATAATAAATATTGGTGGCGAGCGTCACGAGATCACGCCGCGCCCGGAGCGGGGAGTGAGGGCGCACGCTCACGCTCTGTGCGCTCGGCTCTCGGCTCTCGGCTCTCGGCTCTCGGCGCTCGGCTCCCGGCCGTGCGCTCGGAGTTCGGCGCTCGGCGCTCAGCACTCGGTGGAGGCGAGTGCGCGCTTTTTGACTTGGGCGAGATATATTTGTTGTGATATCTAATCAGCGACAGACGCGCCTCAATAAATCGTCGTCTCGTAAGCGCGCGGTATTATTTTTGTCTCGAATTATTTTCTCAAGCATGTTATATTACTGATTGTGTGATGACACCGCAGCCAAACTTACCCAGTATTGATAATATTATATTTTAGATGTTAGAGATGATGCTTACAACACGTTACCGTAGAATAACTCTGAGTATATAGGTGATATGTCTTTTATATTTATATTTGTGTTATTGTAAAATAGATGTTGAATTGTGAGCGATGTTGGGGTGTAATTCCTTGTGACATAAGTGCTCACCAACATTAACAAAAACTCAATGTCACTCGAGTGGAGGAGTGTTCAAGTGTCGAGTAATGAGGCACAAGTACTTCTCCACCGCTGCGCGCGCGAGGATCTCACGAAGCGTTGCGAAGTGAAGCAAAAGTTTATTGAGAGGTCAACTTGTGACGTATTACAACCAGTTGTTTTAAACGATTGCTTGAGAAGTGAGTAATGCATAAAAAACACTATTACTTCAGAATAAGAACTGTGACGCGACTATATGCCATGCCTGACCTCTTACGAAATATTAAGATATCTTACATGAATTTAAAAAATGATTGAGCGGTATTCAACTGGGCTTGTTTGTATATTCCCTATTCCTCTCGTATTTATGACGGTAAATACATGTATAAGTGCTCAAAAGGTTCAGCAACATGGCCGGTGTGGTTCAATGTTCGAGGCGAGATGCCGCTAGCGATGAATGGAACAAATAATATATGTTTTGCTAGTTGATGTATTTGGGGTTTATCTAAACATAACAATAGACGTAGGCGGCGACCTTTTGTACCGAGCACAGACGATAGTTCAAGTTAGCGATCAAGCACCCACTCTATATACTTAAACAAATAGCCTTCTTTGAATGAGGTCTACACTAAAGTCAGCAGAAATAACATGTACATACCTATGGGCGCGTTCTCACTATGTCGTAGCGACTAACTTATCGTTGGACGACTGTCGTCTCTAGCTGTTCCCATTATAACGATTGTTTGTTGTCAAAAAATTTTATTGTTTAGTGACTGTCGTCTCTAGCTGTCCCCACTGTCACGATAATCTGTCGTCACTGCAAAAATGTCGT
Source organism: Anticarsia gemmatalis (assembly GCF_050436995.1). Classification (NCBI taxonomy): domain Eukaryota; kingdom Metazoa; phylum Arthropoda; class Insecta; order Lepidoptera; family Erebidae; genus Anticarsia; species Anticarsia gemmatalis. The sequence continues at coordinate 12,807,275 of NC_134758.1, read as the reverse complement.
AGACGACAGTAAGTCGTGTCGTTCTATATGTGAACACCTGCATTTAAACATATAAGCCACGACACTTAAAACTACACGATTATCTGTCGTCACGACACAGTGGGAACGCGCCCTATCGGTAAGAATGTGTAGTATCAAGTGCTTTGTGAATTGCCGAGACATTACATGCCTCGCCTCCGCATCAGTATATAATACTAAGCCTAAATAAATCAAGATGAATAATCGCACAGCAAAGGACGAAACGAGATCACACCTTTATAACTAACACCAAACAATATACACACAAAAGTCTGTTGATGTGATAGAATATGTTAAGTCATACGAGTATGTCTGTCAGCTGTCAGTCGTCGTCGTCACAGAGTATGTATCAAGTGTCGCGTATGTACATGTATGTACACAGTGTATGCTCACGGGCAGTATCAGCGCACGCGACACAATGAAGGAGCCGCCTTGTTTAATTGTCTCTCAGCACTTCTCCGGAACAAACGGCTCGTAAATGTACCGCCTATTGTTCATCACACATTACCCACTTGAAATATTCGTCTGTCACACACCTGTGTACCGCCACTTTTTCAAAGGGATCTGTGTATATTGTGCGTAAGTTTTAATTGTTTTAATACATATACAGTAATACAATTAACATAAATACTATCTCGTCATGTCGTTACGTGTAAGTAAGGCACACACGTATTTTTCTAGCTTTTCACGTACATGAACACTTTCTCAGAAGCTCTCATTAACCTCGTTATCTAACTTCGTATACAAGTTTCTTCAAATGTTTACATCAATAAATTGTTCACAAGATGTTCTTTCACTAACTAGTATTTATTACGTCTAGCCGTGCTCACTGTGTCAGTGTGTGTGTGTGTGTATGTTCGTACGTTTAACCTGAACGACCTGAAGCACATAATGTTTGGTAAAAGTCGCGGCGATGTTAACAACATGGTGTGCGTCGCACGAACTACATGAAACAGATCCCGTAACGACATGAGTACTTACACACGTGACATATTAGTGATCTACTCCAACAACAACTTACGCATCGTACTTTAACTTACATAAATAAATTGCCGTGTTTTATGGTATTACTAACGTGTTTATAATCCGATAATCTACATAATGGGTGCTATGACGAGTTCTACGGGATTAATCTTTTGATTGTGGTCCCACTTTGTACAAGGATGCGTAAAACAACATTACATTTAGTAAAACAAGATGTGAGGTATGACTTAAAATAACAAGATAGTAAGTATTAATATCACTAGTGTTTGTATCATAACAATATGTACACGTAGTGATCTCATAACTACTGTGAAAGACGTCGAGGTGTTCGTCAATAAGATAGGTTCCAAGTATTACATCACTACATGATATGGTTGGGTGCAGCGTGCAGCATCAGTTATGGAATTACATAACATGTAAATGTAAGTGTTCTGTTCTCTGTATAATAATGTGGTGCAGCTAGCGCGGTGCCGCGGCGTCGCCTGCCACACGTGATCAATTACACTCGCTCACAATTAGTTCGCTTCGTTCGCGTAAGTCCGCGTACGATCGTATGTGTTCGTGTGTGTTTGCGTGTGATCGTGTATGCTCGTCAGGTGTGCAATTATGGAACTAAGCCTTCACCTACTTCAGTCGTGTCGACTTTATGTAACTATTTAATCACTGATATGAACAATTGAATTGTCATAGTCTACTATCGTAATGGAATTGTATTGTCCGTCATATGTATCGTCTGTCGCAACGGTATCTGTTAAATTAGGTTTACAATTCGGCTAACAGCTGCAATTACTCGTACAATTTTCCGTATAATTCCATTTTGAACTTGGTCCATTTGTAAACATTATATAATGGAGCTCCAACAATAGATAAGTTGTGCGAAGTGTACAATTAGTGTAAGATGAAGTAGAGAGCGATGTTTGCGTGGAGCGTGGAGCGTCACGCTGGTGTTATGAGAGCAAGCGGGGCTGACACCGCGGGTGTTAATCTGCTCCTAAAACAACACGCAGGGGCGAGTGACGCCGCGGGACATGACTTATACCACTATAACAACACGCTATGTCATTTGGCAAACGTCAGCAGTGGAAGAAAGTTTTCTGTCCGCAGTGAGGATTTCTCCTATGGAAAACGTTTATGGCGATTTTCGTCTCTGATTACCTTCATGGAAATAAATGTTAATTAGATTGAAATAAAGATTCACATTCTTTTACCATTTATCAGTAATATTATGGCATCACATTAAAAACGAAAGAAAGAGAAGATAACAAATAGAGAGATACAGCTATGATGTTCACAAGTAGGTACAATGTACATATATGTACATATATGGTTATACTAAAGATTTTGTTATAAAACTGTTATTTAATTTTCACAATTTGCTCAGGAGAAACAATAGCTAGAACTCAAATTGATATTTCTACAGTTCAACAAATATAAGGACTGTGAAGTTCGTAGAAATAGTTAGTGTAGATATGAATATAGAAAACGTAGGCACATAGCCGACGGCGGCGGCGGCGGCGGCGCGCTGCTACAAGCTAAGCACACGGTAAATACAAGCCCGCGTACCTTGTTCCTATGTATGTAGCTATACAATACTATACAACACACAGTACATAACTACATACGGTACGAGCACATACAGTGTACAGTCAGTACAATGTTCAGTGCTTGTAGTTTTGTGCGCTGTTTAGTAAACTGTGCCGGGACTGAAACAACGCCAGTGTGTTGTACATCATTATCAGAACAAGCTGAACCGCCTCTCTACGTATTAATATGATGTTTCATTGAATAATAACGTTCAATGTTTTTATATTTAAGTTACCCTTGCAATTTGGTTTGTACGTACTATCATGATTGACAACACCATACACGTTTACAGTAATATGGCTAACTAGAGAAGTTACAATGACTGCTACAGTATTGTGCGAGTAACGAGTAACAACAATACAAGATAGCTACGTCTTAAATAAACGTTTTGTCGGGTTGTGTTATCAGTATTGTAAGTAGAGATCAATATCAGCGACGTCGCGCGGCGGCAGAAAACACTCTTTTGTATCTCTGCTGCCGCCGACGTTTTATAATAACACGTTTTAATTTAAAGCCGCAGCCGCCCCGCAGCCGCCCCGCCACCGCACCGCCGCCGCCGGTCGGCGTGCATCCCGCGCCAATTACGCGCCCTCTCGCCGCTCCTCATTGATTACTTTCTCCTAGGTCCCTCACAAAGAAACTCCTCTACGTAATAACTTTACTGCAACATGTAAGCTCAGATATATGTCCATGTATGTGTATATGTACGTTCACGTAAGATTAGATTATATAAAAGATGTATTGTATGTACGAATTATATGAGACGAGTATGTAGAGAAGGCAACGAACGTTACGTTCTGAAAATTGTATCACATAGCTTGATCAATAGAACTAACGTAAAGCAGAAGTTACTACACTGACATAGATAGATTTCCAAATATTAAACTTGTTTTTAAATTAGCCGAACAGAACAAGAAAACAAAATTAAGTGGCTCAATGTCAGCGAGCCAAGGCTACAGTTCCTATCGAAAGAAATACTAACTATTACTATAACTAGAAGATATAATAATAATGTACACAGCAAGTGTATCCGCGGCGACGACAGATCAACACACGCATTTGATAATATCGTTAGTCCAGTTTCACCCGCTCGCCCTACACGCACACACGCACACACGCACACACACGCACACACAGTGCAGTCTCGTGTCCGTTCATCCGTTCTAACAAATGATATCGTTACTGCAACTGCACTCCGCTGCTATTATCGTTACATCGGCTAACTGTCGACGATACCTGCTCGTCCTGCACGCGATACCGCCTCTAATGACGACTTACTTCCTTGCTTATTGCCTACTATCTGAACAACTACGGTTATTGAAATACAAGTGAATGTAGTACTACAGTACTTAGTTTAAAATAAATGTGACAGACAGATTGTTTTTACTGTTTATTATTTAGAAGAACTAAGCCTTCCTTTATCTCGCTGTTTTGAGAATAGGATGTTCATTCTGATTTGGTTAAATGTCTCCGTCGTCCGTCAGTTTCATAACAGCATTGTTTAACAATATGAGGCACGAATAATGATCAAGTAAACGGTGACGTACAAATGATCCCTCGTTAGATGATGGAGGAGGCGCGTCACTTGCCTCGTGTGACGTCATGTGACGTCACTCACATCACGCGTTGTGTGCTCACTCCTAGTTGAGCTCATTGCATATCTCCGCACATCTCCGTACATCGTCGTACAAGGCAGTAACACGCGCCGTTAGCAAATTTATCAACATTTTTACAAGAAATTGAAACATAAGTGTTTAAAACAGTAACCATCGATTAATAATATTTCCTAATATAACATGACGTGCCTCTAACAATGCATCTCATTGAGGCATTACTCTCCGGCAGGTAACTCTGCCGTGCACCGTACATGGGCGACGTACACATCGCATAGACAGCGAGGTGTACAGCTCATACTGAGTAGTGCACTGTCCAGCCTCGCTGCCGGCGGCGTATTCATTCGAAGACGCGCTGTGTTCCGGTCTGGCGTCTAACGGTACTGCACTGTACTGCACGACACTGCATGGTACTGCAGGCGGCGTCCGTCACCACCACCGGATACACCACCACTCAAAGATATTGCTTCAACTCACACACACACACACACACACACACACACACACACACACACACACACACACACACACACATAATGTATACGTATTGAATGCGTCCATGAGTAGTTGCTTAAAATGAAATGTAATTTTAGGAAACGACAATGAAAACCTACTACCACATCTACACTATCTTGACATTCACAACTAAAAATAACTTTAAAACTCTTTACGCGTATTTATTGGGAGGCACTGATCCATTTTGATTATAAACCACTGTTAAACGAGTTAAAAATACGACTTCCTTTCAGTTCCTATTCAGTTTCAGTTACTGTAATTGTGTTGCAATTTATTTTATTATATACGCGTCCTTGTCAAAGTGCATACTGACTCGGAAGCGGTCATAAAACCTCTCGGTTTTCTCTACTTGTCCGAGAATCACTGGCTTAACTCATGAGCATTTAGAATAATAAAGAGTACTTGGAGCAAGTACTCCTATTTGTAAACATATGTAGGAGACACATTGTCGTGGCATTGTTTATGAAACGTTTTGTTCGGTATGATTGATCGACGGTATCGAGACCGAGCGCGGCCTGATCGTGGACCAGCCCCAATACGATAAGAACGTCGAATGACTTACGGCGCTCTCTCATACATAATACATAGGAGTAGAGCACGGAGCGACCACTCGCCCCAGATTTGTGAATATAGCCGCTCTCCAATATTCTCGATAGACACCGACTAAATTGATTGCAATATTAGATTAGCTGTGTAAATTACAGTGAGTTAGATGGTCGGTGGCGGCGCGGCGGTGCTGGCGGTGCCGGCGGACCAACTTGTACGTCATCGTTTGCTCTGTTAGTTAGTCGCAAATAGAGCGGCTGTCAGTCGGCCGCTGGGCCCGGGGCGAGGGGCGAGCGGCGCGCGGGGGGCGGGGGCGGCCCACGACTGAATTATAAATTAGTGAAGCGGAGTGTGTGCGGGGCGAGGCGGGGGCGAGGCGGGGGCGCGGTGCGCGCGGGGGGATGTTTGCTGAGATAATTGTCTGATTCACCTCGCGCTGCCGACACCCGCCGCCGCTCCACGCCTCTCAGCGTCAACGCACGCGTGCACTTTGACCACTTAACGAATAATTTCTCGACTTGATTGATTGAGCAGAATAGTAATTCAACATTATGGAACCAATACAACATCTAGCATCTGTTAGCTAACATTCAATACCTTTTTTTGAATACTTTCTATTATACGGATGAGCTGATTATAATCATCTGCTACCTTTTATAGTTTTTGCTAGTAAGTGACTCCCAGAATAAACCAAGTGCTTGCAAGTGCAAATGTAACTCAAATTGAGTGTTACGAATCTATCTTTAAAATAAACTCAAAATCTAAAAAAATATTTTGTCAGTAATTCTCATCTAGCTCGTATTGTGAGACTAGTTTCTCGCAGTCGCGTAGTTGTTGTAAGTGGGCTGCTGTTTGCCTCCTCCTCGTGTGTCACCCGGACTCACCTGGTCACGCTCCGTCATTCAATGCAGGTGTCCAGTGTCGCGGGTGATGAACGATGAGGTGGTGACCGGCGGCTGATCGGATCACACCACTGACACCACGTCTCGCCGCGTCTTAATCATGCCGACGTGATGACGTCACAGTGGCTGGATGACTCTCGCCTTGATTAAATTATAGAGACAATGTATTAATCATGAGACGTTCATGTCCGTATACCCAGCAGGGCCCTTCGTCTGATTCGATTGAATACTAAAGTTTCACTTAGGTAATATTTTATACCTTCCGAATAGTGTAAGTAAAATAATTGTACCTCAACAGTTATGCGAGAAAATTGAATTAATTTCCAGCAGGGCCCTCCGTGGTTTGAAGGTCTTCAGACCTGTAGTGTATGTGCCTGTATAGCGGTGCATTAGTACCTTTAGATTATCTTCGTTTTCTTGAAAAAAAGTTAAGTTATTAGTTTATAAGAAATATACCTACAAAATGTTTATAATGCCAGCAGGGCCCTTTTTTGTTTTGGGGGTTTCAGTCCAAACAATCATATTTCCTAGCAGCATTCTATTTGTACTTTTCAAAAAACTTATCGCTTAATTCAAATAATGAATAATAATAAGTAAATAAATCAGATAAAAAAAATCTAAAAAAATAAAATTACTCTGATATCTAAAGATGGCTATACTTATTATTTGATTATTTATGTGATGCGACCAATGAAATAAAAATCAGTTTGTATGTTATACTAGCTGTTGCCAGCGACTCCACCCGCGTGGTCAAACGAATGAAAGGTTTTACCGCGGTAAAAAGTAGCCTATGTCGCTCTCCAGTCTCCTAACTATCTATCTATAAAAAAAATCATAATTACCATAACATCGCTACATAATACATAAACAAACACACTTTCGCATTTATAATATGCAATGTTTAATAATGTTTAATGTTTTTTATACTTACCTACTGTAAATTTTCCTACTAGGAACTTTATTAACCCACACTGAACAACGTTTGATTGGGAATTCCTATTGCTACAACTATTATTGATTTTTGTCAATCACACTTATTTGTTGTTGTAATTCATCATTGAGTAGGTACTTTTTTCGAAGATATTAATATACGTACCTGATATAACATACGAACTGATTTTTATTTAATTGCTTGCATCACATAAATAATACAACAATAAGTATATGCGATGTTATGGTAATTATGATTTTGGAGATTTATGAGACTGGAGAGTGACATAGGCTACTTTTTACCGCGGTAAAACCTCTCATTCATTTGACCACGCGGGTGGAGTCGCTGGCAACAGCTAGTATAACATACAAACTGATTTTTATTTCATTGGTCGCATCACATAAATAATCAAATAATAAGTATAGCCATCTTTAGATATCAGAGTAATTTTATTTTTTTAGATTTTTTTTATCTGATTTATTTACTTATTATTATTCATTATTTGAATTAAGCGATAAGTTTTTTGAAAAGTACAAATAGAATGCTGCTAGGAAATATGATTGTTTGGACTGAAACCCCCAAAACAAAAAAGGGCCCTGCTGGCATTATAAACATTTTGTAGGTATATTTCTTATAAACTAATAACTTTTTTTCAAGAAAACGAAGATAATCTAAAGGTACTAATGCACCGCTATACAGGCACACACACTACAGGTCTGAAGACCTTCAAACCACGGAGGGCCCTGCTGGAAATTAATTCAATTTTCTCGCATAACTGTTGAGGTACAATTATTTTACTTACACTATTCGGAAGGTATAAAATATTACCTAAGTGAAACTTTAGTATTCAATCGAATCAGACGAAGGGCCCTGCTGGGTATACGGACATGAGACGTTCTCACCTTGTGCTAAGTCGGCTTCGTAAATATTAGTCTGAACATAGCTTCTGTCCAGTGTCTGAACTTTGAGGTGTTATACTGAGTGTGTAACATATCAGCACATATTGCACTTTTTTTTTGAAGATTTAATTTTCATGGTAGTTTTCATTTTCATGGTAGGTTTGTAGAGCAGTTGTTTATTTCACGCGAGGCTACTTTCAGCTTTTAGTCAAAATTGAAAATTGAGTTAACAAAATTCAGTTCAACAATTAGTTGGACAGTCAGCTTCCATTCGTCACACGCTAAAAAAACGCGGTCGTTTCGTCGAGGTGAGCGCTACAGGCGAGGTGAAGCGAGGTGAGGGGGCGAGGCGTGCAGGGGGGGGGGGATCAGTCGCGCTCGCTTCACGCGGATTAATTAAAACTTGTGCCGCGGCCTGTTGTCCCGCTCCCATTGTGACGACAACACCGCGAGCCTCGCACAACGGAAACTCGACTCTATGAACGTTACAATAAGGCGGTGGTGGGCGCACGGTGCGCTCGGCTCCGCGCTTGTTCGTACAAACCACACGGCGAAGGTGCACAATGGGTGCGTATCCGCTGTTTATTAAAGTACAGCTGTCGGCGACAAAAGCGCGCGACATAATGTGGACGTTATAATTTGCCGCCGCTCGGAAAAAACCCCTACATTTGGGAGTGATTTGACGTCAGTTCGTAGTGCTTTTATATGATACAAATGCAGCGAGCTCCGCCGGGAGAGTACACAGACTACACGGAGGACACAAGTTATGCATGAGATCGCAGTGCGCTGCTCACGCTTGCCAACTTGGTATTTTAAATATTGTACATGTAGCAGGAGCACGACTTGTACGAGTGCACTTATACGAATGAACTGCGTTGAATGGACGGCGGGGGGCCGCGTGCCACAACGCGTGCGGCTCACTGACTCCCGCTGACTCCGACTCACTCCGACTCACTCCGGCTCACTCGCTACTCGCTACTTCAATACACGACTTCACCTCACGTCTGTAACATGTGTGCTACGACCAAAACAAATATGTCGTCGTACACACTGACCATATCAGCCGATAGTCATGTATCCACGTATTGTTACGTTGTTTAACTTATGCCAATATTGTAATCTGCATATCTTGAGCTACATTTTTACTAAAGGAGCTTTAGTTTGAAGAGAGATATTGTAAGGTATACAATTTATTTCTGGAAATGGTATAATATCGCAAAATAATTCAAGAAATGGTCTCAAAAAGAGAATCTAGAATTCTAACGCCATTAGTAGGCACCTAACTTTATGAATTAGTAAAAGACGGAAAACCAGCCGACGTCGTCGCTTCGAGCAAAAAATGAAATTGTAAGACATTTTAGAATTAGTTAAATTTCCAAGTGAAATAATCATCAGAGCGTAAGCAATGGACGAAACTCGGAGAGATTATAACAAAGAAACGAGAAGTATCTAATCAATATCTTTTTGCCTAATGAGGGACAAAAAGAAAAGAACCGACTTAAAATCTATTGTGACGACGCTCAATGGATCTACTGTTTTATATATAGCTGTGTTCCTGGTTCCGCGACGAATTGTTGACAATATTGAAATAATCATGTTACGCAACAGCTTCTTAACTTTGACAACTTTAAAACAACCCCCAATTTAATTTGTTACTTTTTTGACGTTTATTGCGTGGAAACTCCTCTGAAATACTCTCGACATAAAATATCTGAACGAGTGGGTAGTTATGACGTCAGGGTAGCGGACTCTTAGGAAGGCTCCAACTAAGTACGGTTGTGAACAAAAGCGATTTGATATGCGAGTACAAAGCGAGTCATTGTGGACGTTATCACGAGCGCGGCGGCGGCGATACAGGACGGTGGAGGACGGTACGCGGGGCGATTGTCGGCGCGCGGCCGCCGAGTGTCGCGTCACGGCGCGTGTTATCGCACGTGTCGCGCGACTACCGCCACGTCCTGCCAGTCCTGCCACACAACACATTCCAACTATGTACCGTCAACAACAAAACGCTAAATAAATCTAGTATTTGTTTAATTTTTCCTCATATATGTAAATGTTACACAATGGCTGGATTCACGATTATAATTCAGCTGTGCCACCACTACCGATGAGTACCATATCTGTGTTCTAGGATGTATGTAGTTTTATTTTTTGTGGTTATTTGGACAAGTTTCCTGCGACAGTTTTAATGAATCAGCAGTAGGATAAGGATCAGTGGCGCGCGCTCCATTAGGATGCAGCGCGAGTGTCGCTGTGTAATCACAATCTCCGGCGAACTGTGTCCGTACTCAGCTCTCAATGCTGCAGCTCTTGTATTTTTTCCAATCCGCCGTTAAAATGAAGCGGACTCGGTCGTTTCCGGCTGTGCTCGGCATTTCTCCCGGAGCCCCGGCCGCGCCGGAGAGTGCCGGGGAGTGCCGGGAGTGCCGGGAGTGCCGGCGCGTCTCCGGTTGATATTCACGCAGAAAGTTGGCGGCGCTCCGCGTTGCTTATTTATTGCGTGGTGTTTACACCGGCGGCGGTAGACTAACTTCACAACTATCTCGACCACATACACATATGTACGTATACTTACAGTCAAGTAAGTCTATAATGCATATTGTATGTACATGTGTAGAATGTATATATATATATTCGCTTAGCCTTTGTTCCAAACTATGTTGGAGTCGGCTTCCAGTCTTACCGGATGCAGCTGGATACCAGTGTTTTACATGGAGCGACTGCCTATCTGACCTCCACAACCCAGTTACTTGGGTATTAACACGATACCCTTCGGCAAGACTGGTTGTCAGACTTTCAAGCTTCTGACTACTGTTAACGACTGTCAAAGATCTTCGAAAATGACAGCCGGGACCCACAATTTAACGTGCCTTCCGAAACACGGAGGAACTCGATATGTATAAGATGGTCACCCATCCACGGAACAACCTCGGCAAGCGTAGCTTAACCTCAGAGATCGATCCGTTCGGCTGTTGTAAACTAAGCCACGAGCTCCTCTTGAATGTGTACATTAATATATAAACAATATATTTCCACATTAAAAGTTGTCGTTCATGTTAGCAAAGCTCATGGGACAGACTTTAGAACTATGTGTGCATTATAATATTTAAACAGCAATCCAGCATAGTGAGTGTAGCGGCAAAAACGAAACCGTCATGATTATTTAATGATATATGAAGCTGTGAAGCGAAACGAGCGCAATAACAGCGCTATTAATAAATATTGTTGGCGGCGGATTAGCGCACCACGCAGCGGAGCGGAGCGGTGCGGTGCGATGCGGCGCAGTACGATGCGGTGCGGTTTTCCGCGTATGACAGATCGGCGCGGCGCGACCGCGGCCTCGCCACAATGTATCCGCGCGCATTTCATATTCGCACACTCTTTTGTCATTATTTCGTGTACAAATTCAGCCGCTCTAGTGTAAATGTATTTAATTTTAGGCAATTGGTGTTTATTCAACATGGCAGGGACGCGGTCGCTGGCGGCCGGCGCCGGACGGAGCATTGTTCTAAACCAACTTTCCACTCGCGGCTCTCCGCGCTGTTGTAACTTTCTGTCAAATGTGTTTAAACATTTTGCATGCATTTGTGGGATACTTTTAAAGAGTTTTCTGTTTGAATCCTATTTGAATGGTAACAATGCATCGACGGTTGACTAAGTTTTTAAGTAGTTTACGTTTAAATTATTGTAGTATTACTGAAATTGTGTACGTTGCGCTCCTCGTAAGTTTATTACTGATTCTCTTAGATAAACGATAGTGTGCTACCTATAGTATAGTTATGTTATTCAGTGTAATATTTAGTATGCGTAGTCTCATAAGAGTTGAGATGAAGTACGTACCGGTACTGATTAATGTACTACATCCCGCCACCTAAACTATTTACAATAATAAAGCGATTGGCAATTTCGCGGGTCGTCGCTCGGCGGGCGCTCGGCGGGCCGTCGGCGGGTGCTCGGTGGGTGCTCGGTGGGTCGCTCGCCGCCGCAAATGTATGTAGATAGCGATCTAGCGTCAATCACTTGCTAACCGTCCGCGCACGTCGGAGCGCGAACATACGTCATAAGCACGGCTGAACAGCATCCCCTCCGCCGCCGCCGCCCCCCTCCCGATGTCGTCCGGCAAAAGGCACTGGGAACTGATAAAAGTTTCACGCGGCCGAGAGTGGCCCGCGCTACCTCAACACACACGCACACGCACACGTGTGTTTAGTGTACCGACTGTACGCGTATTACGTATGTATGGAGAACATTCATACGTATTGGATGTTTAAGCTTTTATATGGCGATGTTTTAGTAAGTGATTGAGTTTAAGTTTATTTGTTTTGCGTCGAGAAAAGGTCAAGGCTTCGAAAGGGATTTGGGCCCAAGATTACTTTCAATAAAATTACGACGATGAGATTCCTTAGGATAGACTTAGAGAAACACAACTTACCTATTTACAGTATTTACCTTTAAAATGGATAGGTAATATGAGCGACCGTATACCTAGTGCTTCACAAATAATTTGGGTCGCGTATGTTTATCTAGCTATTGGCTCGTAGCCGTGTGCTACGCTCGTAGCGTTCGTAGCGTTGTCGTAGCAGCTGCCAAACGAACCGCACACATACGGGGCTGCATGAGTATAGAACTACGTGTCGTATGTTTTGTGGATTCTTCAGACGTCATTTCAGCTACAAATGTGTAATGTCTCTAAACCTTAATACATTTAGAGTAAACATTTCTTAATTCTCATTATTATAACAATTTCTCGATCAGACTTGTTGCAGCAATTTTACTTAAGTAACGCTTCAAATATCATTAATTTCAGAATACTCCTATTTAGAAGCTCATCTCCTCTTTTCTCTTTTTCGTTAAAGAAATCAAGAAGGTTATACATTTAATTTCAACTTGTACATACTTAATATACTGGAGGATAGTCAGTCATGATGTTTTTAAATATAAGAATCGTATTGAAAAGGTAAGATAACCATGGTGAGAGACAAGGAGCACTGTACGTACACACACATACACGAGTGGTGCATGTATTGTGTGCGGGATAATGTATGCAGGCGCCGTCCGTGGAGTTACACGCACTTATTGAATCGCGATACCCTCTCGCCGCGCTGCCGCCCTGGTACTCGCGCTACTTTAACTATACATCTACACTGTTGCTTTTATTGTACTTACGATCTCGAAGAGCTTATTTCATGAGTGCAGAGAGAGAGAACCCTCCACTTTTTTATTTAGTACTGCGTCATATTACTGAAGCTACACGATTATTAGATAACTGCCTCAAATAAATGTACTTTAAGGACTATTGTTACTGTACATTATAATATGTTATGTCAATTATCTAATTGTAATATATATTTCCCCGTCATGATCGTTCGCGCTTCGCAAATCTATATTCCTTGTGAGCGCTGCTCGCCTGGTAGCTGCGCTCGGCGTCAGCTCACGTACACTCGCTCGCTGCTCGAACGAGTCGAACGAACCTCATGTATTTATGTATCATCGGATTACTTAATAGCGAATCTTTGCACGCAACGCGATCCCGGCTCAATCCCGCGCCCACCTAATGAGCCGCCCGGGATTTATTATACTCCACGCGCCAAATATTGTTGTTTAATGTTAATTCTCCCTCACGCAACCCTCTGATTGCACGGAAAATATACGCTTATTACATTAATCACCGCTCTCGTAAAAGATAAAACTAAATAAATTATTACGTTGGAATTTTCTTCGGCCGAAATATTATCGGTTATTACGCGGTATTATCGGGCGCTTACATAATGATTTAAACCTTAAATCCCGCTCGAATCTCGTCTGAAACAGTCACAATATTTGACATCGGGATTGCGTGATCAAAATAAATCATAAAGCTTTAAAACCTGGCGTCGGGTCGGGGGGTGTGGTCACGTGATCACGACGCCGCGCCGGGGCCGCTTCGGGGCCGCGCGGAGGCCCAGTGACGTCCCGCTGAATAAAACATAACATAATTCAATCCATCTCACGTAATGAATGTCAATCGGGATCGGGGACAAAGCGGGCGATGTGCGGCGAGCGACGAGCGGCGTGCGGCGAGCGCTGCTCCACGTCACTCGTCGATATGCGGCGCGCGTCACCGACCCTCGTCCACGTCGACGTGGAGCCCGACACCAGCCCGACACACGCCCGACACAGGCCCGACACCGGCCCGGAGCCACCACACGCACCTAACTGTTCAATAATTCATCTCGTTTAACTATTACCTATCAAAACTATTTATTTTTGGGTGTTTGTTTTGGTCAGTTGCGTCGGTGAAACGGCTATTTAAGAATTAGTGTCAACGCGTGTTGCACCGGATACTAACCGAGTAGCAAACTGGTTCTCTTATAAATTATTAAGCCATTTTCTGTTCATGGTTTGACCTTTGGCGTTGTATTAGATACAGTCGTTAATTGAGGTAATACCAGTTAATATATGTAAGTAAACATTCTTTGAAGTATAAATACGCAAATCAAAACGTGTATTTCAGATGATACATAAATGTTTCGTTGATATTGTTCAAAATTAGTCAACGTATAAACCGTCAGCATTTGTGCATAATGAAGAAAAACTGAATGATATTGTGATTGAACGGCGCCGCGTCGCTGCCGACAGTGGCGAGCGTACTCTCAAGCAATATCCTTGAGAGTAAGGTCAGTAGTACGCTGTTCCGTCGCGGCGTCGTGTCGAGGTCGTCGCGGCGCCATCTTGTCTCGCTACACTGTGCAAAATAAAATATTACAACCACGTTTATTTCTATTCAACTGATTGGAATGGAAGAGGGACGTATTCCAATATTTTTAAATCCGACAAATTTGTTTTCTATTGATAACGTATTCGACTGTTTTAGTCGCGATGTTTTCGCTTGAGTACTTGAATATCAATTTCAATATGACTATCACCTTGTCGACATACACACACATTGATGATTTCATAATTAAAATATCACAGAAACACAAAAAAAATTATAGCACGGCTCAAAGGTATCTCGGCAACGACGGCAACCTTATTTTAGCATATACGTTCTTAATCTACGTATATCTGAAGCGGCGTGTGTTTTCAGAGGTCAAATAATAAGAGAACAACATTTCGGATCAGTCAATATAATAGAGATCTCTAAGCAAATGTATTGAGACGTGATCAGTAAGTAGGCGAGGGAGTCAAAGTTGTCGCTAACTCGCGCTATCAGCCTGTATTCAAGTAGACGTCGCCGGCGTCGCGTGGTGTCGCGCGGTGTCGCCTCGTGTCGCCTCGTGTCGCGTGGTGTCGCCTCGTGTCGCGCGTCGCTAACAAACGGATTAATTAGCCGACGCCCGCGCATAACTCACTTAGCCGCTACTTCTCGCTGCTCGTACTCACTAGTTCGAGAACAACGGGTAACACAATCAGTTGCGCGCACTCACTATCTTATCCGTGTCTAAGTTATTATTAAACAATTATAAATTATCAGCTTGTAGTATAATTCTATTAAGTTATTTATGGTAAATTAAGACTGAATGTAATATTACAATCATCTATGATGAGATTGAATAAAGTTAGTCGCATCAATAATAACGCACATATTATTTATTTTGACAAGTGACGCACAACATCGCTTGGAAATAAAATATTTTTAGTTGTCTAATTACTATAGATGTCGATACACTCTTAACAGTGGATTTGATACCTACGTTACTTTGGCTCATATAAGCTATTTAAATAAACATATAATAAATATAATCTACTTGTTCGTTTCTCTGAGCGCACGATCCCTCGGTGAGAGAAGGTTTACTTTCATTTATCATTTATTTGATAACAATAGCGCTGGGCTCGCGAGCCGTCCGCCTCACTCACAGCTCCTGCCTGCTAATCAACTAGCTCTGCCACTGACTCACACTGTGTACAAGTACGGCTCAACTTGTAGGTATACAACTAAAATGCATTAAAACAAAATATACGAGTAATAATGATTTCATCCGCTTGCAGCCAACAGTTAGCAGAGTTGAGAGAACTAATCCTCAGTATTTTCAGGCACCAAATACACAAGGCAACGTAGCGACCCGCATTATGGCGGTCTCATAAAACGAGGGTCTAGTTGTCAATTAGGATCGTAGGCGTTAACTAAGTCTAGAGGCTTTGAGACCGCTCAGATATCTTTAACACTAACCTTACGAAAGAAATAAACATTACACAAAAATGTTTATTTGACGAAATAAAGTGTACACAGATTGTTTCTTACATTGTTCCTCGTACTCGATCAATTGACAGTGAATGTTTGAGTGTAGCTCGCAGCTCGGCCTTGCCCGCAACCTCGGCGACAGTCTCCCACTGCAGCATTGTAAGCGACACCTGCCGCGGATTACTTAAGCGACGCGAGATCATGTTCCACTAAATATTTGGGAGAATATTTTTACATGAAAGGTATCGAGTTGAATTTTAAATGAAATCGATTATTAAAGAACGTGCTCAGAGCTCAGCGTGTTCAGCGTGTTCATGTTCAGGGAGCGATCTACAAACGAACGTAAAATATATAAAAGTGTCTGTTTATCTTTTGCTTTTTACACTTTTATAAATATTTTTGAAGGAAGAAATTTTCTTTACACAAGCCTAATACAGGTTTTTGTCAAGAATGGATATGTATGTTTTTTCGTTATTAACTAATTATGTTTCGGTGTGTTAAACCCTGATATAAACAAGCTCTTTACTGCAACTCCTTTTTAAAATAGAACTGCTGTAAAAACGACAATATTCTGCAGTTCCGAGTCATTTAAAATGTGCTACAATGTAACAATTATCTGGTGGACTATTAGTATCAGTGGTGCAGGTCAGTGACCTCGGTGTCGGCGCGGAGTGCACGGCGCGCCACATCGCACCTCACACTATGTACCGGGAAATTGCACTATTTGTGTAATCCGACCGACCTCACATCACATATATACATACATACATACTAGCACCTACCAACGTGCACATACGTTTTATATACGAGCGACATTTCGGCCGATGGCTTCAACCGTGTAAAGCCCATGAGGATTAAAAACTGTTCCCAACTATAAGGTTGAAAGTTTCCACTACGAGATAGCAGTCCATTTTGTAGTTTGTGGGACTTTTAAAAAAGGTTCATGTCACAGCTTTTTTGCGACTACTTAGCGTTGCTATATTTCTACAAAAGTAAATCCGTCTTCACTTAAAAATTATACTGATTGAAATTCGTAAAAACATTACTAGTTTTCATAACAACGATCAGTACAAGTACATATACATATGTGCTTAATTATGTCATGTTGTGTGTGCAATCGTTACGACATAACGCAACGTTTAAGGCGCACGTCGTCAATAGTCGTCATATTGCTCGCTGATGCGCGCTCCGACAATTAAATAGATTTTAACTCGGCAGTTTCACTCGGCGCCTACGAAAGCGAAATAATGTGATATTCCCTGCTGACTTAATCCGTTTTATTAGTATTTTTCTGTTGCGCTGATCCGTGAGCGCTTGAGCGCTCAGCGCTTGAGTCGTGAGCGCTGAGCTCTGAGCAATAAGCGGTGTGAGACAGACTGAACATTACTGAACAGTTGGTGGTAATGCACAAAGTGTACAGTTTGGTACAACGTTGACCGCCAATGTGTCTGTTGTTGGCGAACTGTTTTGCATCCACTTTCACGCGCTGATGGACGTCGGCTACATTACACTACACCGGGCTTTGTTCGTTACACTCAATATAGATTTATCGTGTTGTTTGTTTATCCCGCCGATTTATTGCTCAATTGTCATCCAAAAACAAGTTTCGGTTATAATAATCATTAGGCATAATGCTTAACGATGAAGGAGCTGTCTCCGGACGAGAGACAAATTATTCAAACTCTGGTTGAAGCACCCAAGTTGTGCTCGAAGCGAGATTTATTCATGGATCCCTCTGTGAGTTCCGATACCAATTAGTTAACATAAGTCTAGTTGAGTGAACATGAATTAACATGCACAATATGTGGCTCAAACAACAATAGGCCGGTATGACCGCAGGCGGCGGCGGTGCGGTGCAGGTACGATGACGTCACGCGCACGGACCGGCACCGGCGGGCGAGCGCGGGGGTGAGGCGGCGGCGGCGCGGCGCGGGGGGCGCGGGGACGAACGCCCGAGTGCGGTTAACGCAAGTAATTGGATCCGGCAGGATTATACTATATCGCCTCCCTAAACTATCTAACGAGCTTACAGCCTCCGCCGCGCCGCGCCGCGCTCCGAGCCGAGTGCCACCAGCCTTATCGCACGCTACATACGCTGTGATACGATCTATTAGCAGCGGATGTCAATCGACATATTGTATTACTCACTCAATTCACAGCGTCAAATATAGGTATGGTCGTACATTTTGAACTATGAGTGAGAGGAAGCTTGAGCTGTTGTTTTCAAAGCGTTTATTGTATTATTTCCTAAGGTACACTAATTAAAGATAGTACATGTTATGATACTATAACATGAAAGGTTCTGTCTTAAACATGGTTTCGTTTTTTTTTGTATTGTTTGTATTTAAATGGCTCGTAGTTCTACACTCGCGGTGGCGCTCCCAGTTCAATGTTTGCGAAAACCTACCATCAAATACAATCAAACAGAGCACACAGTGCACTTTGCACAGTGTGACGTCATCACGTGCGTCGAGGGACCAAAACAATAGACAATAGCGAGCGAACAACTGTTTAGTTGTGGTGAGTCGGTGAGTGCGCGTTACAGCGCGTTACGACGCCGCGACCAAACACCGCGCCTAATAAGCGGCCCATTAGCGGCGCGGAGCGTGCGCCCGCGTGGCGGAGCGGAGCGGCGCGGAGCGGAGGCGAGCAATTACCGCGCTAAACGCTAAACGAGCGCGCGCTAATGAGTCTTTACGATGTCAACACGGAGTGGTGTTTGCGCGGCTTATTGGCTCCACACTAAACCAATTGTAAGTGCCGCGCACCGCCCCGCACTCTCGTGTACTGCGACCAAACGCACAGATTTAGCTATGCTTCTTCCAATAGCTAGTTGCATTGTAACTTTTTATACGTGACGCATAAAAACAAACATTTAGATTGTCATAAGTAGCACTTGATAATGTGATACTTCAGTTATATTTAATGCTTACGCAAAATTATGTGAAAGCTCAACTACTACTAAAAACATCACTTCTAACGGAATTAACGATAATGATGTATCGTAAAAATATTAAATATTTTGATCTAAATATAGGGTAGAGGAATCATGCGTTGATTGCTTTTATAGCTAAAAAATGGCGTATACGGGTAGTTGAACAGGCGTGGCAAACATTGGAGCTAGTTGGAGTCAGTGAGGCTGTTGGAGCGAGGCCAAGCGTGGAGCGACTGTAGCGAGCGCGATGTGCGACGAGCTGCCAACTGCACGGAGCCCGAGGTGAGCCACTGCACTACACACCATCGACCTCATTCATTTACTATCTAATACACACGCAATTCAATAATTACTAATTGTCAGGAAGCTTTAGCTCTTCAGTATCCTGATAGCAACAAACTGCATGAAGTGTTAATTTGATTAACTGAGCAAATTGCATACGAGTTCATGCTATGTATATAATTATGTATGTATTTACAAATATCTTTCAGTAGTCTCTGTACTATAGAACAAGCTCCGACTATTTTAAAATCAAATTACCATGTGTAAGCCAACCAAAGACGTGTTCTATTTCTTTCATCCGAAAGGATAGTCTTTGGAAAATTGGTAATTGCATTAGACGATAGATTTTTAGTGCATGACATTTCTCAACTATGTTACATAACAAAAATACAACTACAGATTCTATGTATAAATCTTGTATATTTCAGTCACAAGACACACTTTCACTCGGAACTAAGCGGCGAGGGAAATGAAATGTAATTGTAACTACTAACGCTACTTCAATACTTTCAAATTAGTTTTTACTTCATAACTAACTACATAATAATGTAAAGTTAGTGTAAAAATTTAGGTGAATTGAGAACTTATGCCTACTTGAACCTATTTAAAAATTAAATTTAACACGATGTTAGTTTTTAAGGGTATGACAGTCTACAATTAGCTATATTTCATTAAATGATAAGAAATACAGAGAAATACAAATAAAGAGATGCTAAGATGTTTGTTAGAATAATTACTTATAATCAGTTATAACTATTAATGTTTAATATTATTAATAGAAAACTACGCGGCGTGTGAGCTTCTAGTTTAACATGTTTTAAACCACGCCTGTGAATTAGTGAATGTAAAGCTATTCAAATAAGCTCGTATTTAAACATTCGCTTAAATGTTCGCTTCATCAAAGTGCGACAGAGGAGAGTAGCTAAGTGTTTTGTTAAAAGTAAATGTTAATGTGTATCCATTTGTACATCGTGTGTGTGTGTGTGTGTGTGTGTGTGTGTGCGTGTGTGTGTGTGATGTGGGCGCGCGCCAAGTGCCGCTCTCAATGATGTTTTTACAAGGACGTAAATGCTCGCCGTGTATTCATAGCGTTTGAAAGTCGGCCCACAGTGCCACCGACTCGCACCGACTCACACCGACTAGCGCCGACTCGCGGCGTCTCCCACCGACTCACCCTTTCAGCCGCTGTGTAAACACCTCGCCGGAAGCCGCAGCCCGCAGCCCGCAGCCCGCAGCCCGCAGGCCGCACACTCTAGTGCTCCGCTTCGAATACTGATTCAGATTCAAATGCTGGAGCTTCTCAGTAACACACGTCAAATTGTTAACCCACTTACCGCGCCACGTCACATGTAAATGTACAAATGTTTCAAATAATACGATATAGCTATTATACTTACTCACGTAGGTACTGCTGTTAAATTATTAAACACTCTCGAATCAGTTATTCGTTTTCATGCTCTCGTATTGTTACGACATTACATTATACAGTAATATTATGTTTATGGAGCCACGAATCGAAGCGACAACGGATAAAATAATGCACAACAAAAAAATCTCGTTGCATAAAATCGCTGCATTAAATTCCTCACGCAATTAAAAAGCTATTTGCAGTGAACATTGAGCAGTTCCAACGAATAATTGATTACAAACAGCTGCCAACACCCACAGGCTGAAGTAAATAAAAATATTTTACTATTTTTCAAAACTCAGACGATAAAGAAATATGCAATGAAAAATCCCTATAGACACGATTAGATTTTTCAATCGCTAAACTGTTGTGTATCCGTTTCACTATGATCTCGAGTAGATTGGCCGAGGAGAGGAGCATGGGGGAGGGCAGACTCTCTGAGTAGGGGGGAGGTCGGTCGGTTACATGCATTTAGATTGCAGCATTGAAATGAACGCGATTCTTCTGCGGCCCTCCCCACACAGCGATGTACGACGTACAGTGCACATACACACGTGCACCGAGCACCGTGCACCTTTGTACTCGTTCACTTAACCGAGCACGTTCTCATATCAGATGCGAGCCACTTAATATTGTAAACATTTACATTTGAATACGAAACCGAGAAGTGTATTTAAGTTTGCTCTACTCGTAGTACTGCACCCAGGCGTGTTCAGTGTTCATAGTCACAGTGCAACAATGACTGAACTACCTGCATAGTGCCTGCCATTCATGTATAAAAACTAAATCAACACCACGCACATGGAAGCTATATGATATGTTTTACTGA
Organism: Anticarsia gemmatalis; assembly: GCF_050436995.1. Lineage (NCBI taxonomy): Eukaryota > Metazoa > Arthropoda > Insecta > Lepidoptera > Erebidae > Anticarsia > Anticarsia gemmatalis. The sequence goes on along the minus strand of NC_134758.1, from coordinate 12,785,664 downwards.
ATACTATGTAGTCATCAATTATGTATTTTCATAGATCGCACAGGAAGAATGCTCACATTTATAAAAAAAGTTGTAAGTGATTGGTACTACCTACAGAGTCAGCTACTATTCGAACTAGTTAAATATTTTAATTCAGTTATATCAAACCACGATAAAATACTCAATCAATTAACGCGAATGCACAGATTGTCGCGCACAATCACAATAGTCTGTCATCTAAATAAATTGAAAATCGCGGAGTATCAACACATCTAGCTATTAATATAACGCGAGTGTATGCAAATGTTCCGCCATTCATATGATAAAAACAACGCCGCCGCCGGCTTCCAATTCAATTATTTGTGATTGGTTGTGAGTGTAATCCGCTCATTTTCGAAAGCACGCTCTGTTGTCGACGCGCGCCTTTACACAAGACCTACTGTATTCGGTCGGATTACCCGGCGAGTTCGTAATCCCGATGTTAATTATTTTATTTTGTAGCCACGATTATTCATTTTTAATTGAACCGAGTGTACGGAGATACTCGCCAACTAATGGAAAATGTAAAGAAGAAATGAAACGTTACAGGGAATTAATTAATTGTCAGACAAGCGCTTTTATTTTAAAGAAAATTAATAAGTTTCAATCGAGTGCACATATGTATAATATGCTTGTACGAGGCATTTACAAAGTGATTGCATAACGGTGTATGTGCATCATGCACAGCGTGCGGACTGTTGTACAGCGCCAGGCGTAGCGTGTAATGTCTAGCTACATTTGAAGATGTTGTTAGTATATCCTCCATAACAAACAAATTGTTCCATACAAGGAGCTGCTGTAATAAAATTGGTACGCGTTTGTTATGAGAACATTTAAATAGAAATAAACTTGACTCGCAGTGTTCATCAGCTCAGTGAAGCAGTAAAGTAGCGATCAACACGCTCCAGAATGTAATTGAACTCGCACAATGACGTCGTTGTACACAATCCACTGCGTATTTTTTTCGTTGCATTCACAAAAATAATCGAATGAATGCGCAATGAGTCGCGAAATGTAAGTACAAATGGTATTGTCGTGACGTCACGAGCGGGGCTGCTCGCTACGTAAACTTAAACAACGGGGTTTAATTCCCGGGAGCAGCAAAAGGTTTAATTTACCGTCGTCCGGGAGCGGCCGCTTCTTACAAAACGTCTGGAGTCAGCCTCGCTCGGTTCAGCTCGGTTCAGCTCGGCGCTGCTCGGCTCCGCTCGGCTGGTGTCGGCTCGTCTCGGCTCGCTCATCTCCGCTCACGGCTCATAGCAACTGATCCGATTATGCGCTTTCAGTTTGTGCACCGCGATAAGTCGTTTTGTGATGTTTTTCAACGTCCATAAGCTATTAAAATGATTGCTTCGTTCTCGTATTTTCTCAACGCCGGATGACGAGGATAGTTTTGTATTATGACTATTGTGACGACAAGGTTCATGTTTATTTTCAAAAACAAAACATTTCCTCCAGGAGGCATAAACATAAATAAATAATAATTAGATGTATAAGTATATTTTTGGCTATTTAACTGATTGTTATAAATAGCTTGGTTTGAGTCACAGGTCGTGGGCAGGTAGGTGTTCTATAAATAGTAAGTGAATGTTGGTCAGTAAGAGCTGGCCGCTGAGAATGCCCACGGGGGGCAGTTGGCTATTCTTAACCGAGATCAATAATAAATAGCGCATCCCATCGCCGTCCCCCCTCTCCCCCCTCTCCCCCCCTTCACCACACAGTACTACGCTATTACTGAACCGGATTTAAATCAGAAGAACAAACAAGCTTCATCATGAATGTTTGTATTAAGTATAGATGATAACATGTCTTTGTGGTTCAATTAGTAAGTAATCACATTAGACGGAGTTTCGGTGTGAAGAAGTCTCAACATTGTATTGTTGTTGGTATTGCTATACATCTCTAAGAACATCCCTAGCACCTGCATCATAAACAGATCAATGGACCTACCTATTATGAGCAAACGTTTAATCTGCCTTTGTACACCTATGAGAAATGTCTGTGTATAACTATGAAACCATTTACAAAAGCGTTGTACTTTTGTAAAAACCATGCGAGATATTTTTATCTTTCCATCTTGGTGTCTAGGATATTTGTGTGCTTGTGTGTGTGCACGTGTGTGTGTATGTTCGTGTGACTGTGTGTGTGGGCGTGCTGACTCGACACTTATTAAACACGATGTTTCATAAGTGAGGAGTGAGGCATCCTAATATAATAACTCTGAACACTGGCTATATTTAGCGACGCTCTCACCGAACACATCTGCACCTTGTATCAGCCTACGCCTTAAGATTATACTAATCTTTCATCTCCGCCACAAAGTAATTGACATCGCCGATCCATATTAACATTATAAATGTAGTATGTCTTTTACTGTTAATGCACTAAGCCGATATTTATGAAAATTGCTTCTTGGGTAAATGAACTACTGATATATTGTTTTTAAATCAAAATTTAGACGGCTGCAACATTGAATGCAACCATCTACGTGAGCGCAGCTAGTGATTAATATATAACAAGGCTGTCGACACGTAGAAGACAGCTACACTGTTCAAACGTCGACTTACACTAGTAAGATTAAGATATGTCCTGCGTAGAACCCGCTACCGTAGAGCATCTACGACAAGATCTACGAATTGGAATAAAACACATTTACTTCAAGGGGCCGTGGTAAGTTCATTGATCTCTGCTGCGGGAGTAAATGGTTTAAATAAAAACAAACTTATTCGCATATTTTTTGTTATGAGCACTTCTTTAAGTCCTTACTGAAATATTTGTAATTCATTGACCCCGGCTAGGAATGCAATCTTCCCATAACGGGTTCGTTTCGCTATCGGAAAGCACTCAAACAACGTTTCATTGTGATAGTATTATGTACATTGTTTAAAATACCGCAACGATCTGCAATTCATAGTGAATGTTAGTGTACAGTGTAGTATGCATGATGAGTGGAGTTTAGACATGAAGCGACCGGTTTATTGCAGTCAAAGCTCTCCGATGTCCTTCAACTCGCCTGCCTTGCTGTTCGTGTATTAAATTACTCTTTTGAACAAATCTTAAAGAAAATAATGTAGATTGATATGGAATAGATGTTTGTCTGTTAATCGTAAATGTTTTGGGCTTAACTGATTGCCGGTTGATAAACTTCCCGTAACATGAGATTAAGGGTCAGTTCCTAAAGCTCTTTCTAAGGTAAAGTGACATCAAATGTATGAAAATTACCGTCAACGTTCAACCTGATAAACTAATAGATACTTATTCAAAACCTCGTTCCTAATATGACTGAATACGCGCAAGTATTTACTTATTAGTTCGTGCATCCCACATCACACATACACAGGTAGGTACACTACATCAGTGCTAACAGTTCACGTCTCTGCGTCGATATAATTTACGATCCGCAGCAGCAATAACCGGGTCGAAACAACCGACAAGTCATTAAAACTTGCGCTAAATGAAACTGCATCAATTTCTTCGAACACACAAGTTTATCCTCCTGCTACAGTACGGCACGGTAATGGGAATGCGCTTGTTTGAGAGAATTCACGCTATGGTACAGTCGCTTAGTGTTAAAATTACAGATCGATAAACAATCATTGGAATAAGAAATCAAGTTTTAGCGATCGGTGGTGCAATTTTTTACAACTATTAGTTTATTGACTTTACGAGCTGATAAGCACTCTTAGCTTATTTTACATGATCCTTTTTCTTCAACTAATTTCAAACGTTTATCGCTCACTGCTCAAGAGCACCAAATGAATTTCCATTCTAATCCTTAAGAGTGTAGCAACTATCTGATCCGAGAAAGAAATACTAAAACTGACTTTATTGTCACAAGTCAATGATTTTGTGTCGCGTATCAACACAATACACTTTTTACTAGGCACGAAATAACTGTGCAATCAACACACAACGCTGTGCAATGGTGACCACCAATTATTCTATGTAACACTAAACATCGAAACCCCTAAACCAACCATTTTTCTTCGTATGTTTCATTAACAAAGCCCAGTCCTTCCAGTAAGCCTTCATAGCTAACGAGTTGTTTCCATACCCCCACGTCAAACTAAAGAATATAAAAAGCTTCCCCATAGTTTTAGCAAGATAAAGCTATGTGCTCATCAGCGGGCACCATGTGCGTGTTTTTGTGCGTAGTGCTAGGGCGATAAATCACGCGCGAGCGGGGCGAGTGGGGCGAGTGGGGCGAGCGGGGCGAGTGAGCGGACACGTGCTCGGCCCACATACATTGTACCTCGCGTGTATGAGAGTACATACGTCTTGTCTTATGTTTCAACACCACTTCCCCGCGGATATAATAGGCGTAGTTTCAACAAGCTCACTTAGACTTGTGGTGTGCGGTAATAAGATCGTCTTCAAACAAATGTGTTATATTTATTCCGTGTAGCCTGAATGAGGGTTGGGGTTTCTCCGTATTATGCCAAGAGAAGATTAGGGATGGTTGTATATTTTTAATAACTGAAATGTTAAGCCAGATCGTGACGTAGAACGGTGACGTCATCAAAATGACGTTCTCACATAATTTCGCCCGACTTTGATGACAAAATATTGATTCAGGAGGATTTAGCCCAATATTAGAAGACACTAATGCCTTCAGAAGTACAAGCTAACTGTAAGTGTATGTGTCGTCCCGGCGGCGCCCCCGGAGCGCGCAGCTCACTGTAACGTAATCCGACTGAACTGTAATTATTTAGTGAGAGAGTAGCTCGTAATACTTTAATCGTACGTGGAGTGAAACAACGCGACTAATCCACGCTGCGACTAATTTGTCGTACTTACTTACAATTTATTCACTTATGCTGTTTGCTAAAGCATTTATCGTAGTAACTAGATGTTCAAGAGTTTAGTGAGATCCGATTCGAAATAATATTGAAGAAAATACTAAATATCTCTCTGCGAGCACCTTTCCACTACAACACCAACACAAATAAACCATTTGCCATTGCGATAGTTTAAAAAAAATTGCAATATTATTATTTTTACAGTAGAATGTTTCATGTCCCCGTATTGTAGATTGCAATACTCCTCGCCAATTACAGAGCTCACAAAATATGAATAGAGAATTCTCACGAGACTACGCTAGATCGTCGCGATATTACAACTGCGCCGCGTAGCAGATTGTTACGTCGTCGTAGCCGATACGAGCTGGCGTAGCACCGAGCTGCACGACGTAGCACTCGCTACGAGATAACGCTCCGCCAAACGAGCTCTTTTCATTTTTGTACAGAATTGTCTGATACAACTGTATCATGTATTAAGATAATAGTGAGCCAGCAATGATAAGATTTCAATATTATTTCTTATGAGAGCGAATTGTCTTTTCGTTTGCTAGATTAATAATTGTTTTGTTAATATTTATGATATGTATAAGTAAATTTTGGAGCTTTAATGACAACTTTATCACCCAAAGTTGGGTAAAGGCCTCGTCAAGGTTAACCTATATCACTAATTGCACTTGTCGAGAAAGTCTTGGTATGAGCGTCTCATAATTTCAATATCTTTACGGATATTATCTGAGCATTTTGTAGGGCCCGCAGTCTCAAGGGAAGTGATATAAATAATAAAAGTACGTTGTTACCGAGCGCGTGTATAAAGCTACCTTTTTAATAGCTCGCCTCAAGAACGAGGAAACATACATGAGATGTTGTAGCGCGGAATTTGTGAGTGGCAGCGAATAGACAGACAACCGCTTACTGCTATATGAAGATGACTGTAGATACATAAGCACATGTATTTGTGTTGCTATGCTATTGCACGCTAGACTTAAATGCTTGTGGTGCGTCGGCATTCACTTGTTGCAGCATAATCTGTTATGCACACGTAACTGCTCAGAAATAACCTGTAGTTTTAATATCGTAGACAGACTCTAAGTGGACATTTATTTTGCGTGACTTTGTTTTTCGTTGCTACGTGTATGTTGAATGTTCTGTTTCTAAAACAAATACGCTAACAAATACTTTTTTTTTTAGAGCCTTGATTCATCAATATTCAGTACGTTCAAATATTGTCCATATGCCGTTACAGTTAATGTAGTACTTAGTATTAGGCACAACGCGTAACAGTGTGGCGTCATGTCCGCTACTTTATTAACATTAGTGCGCACATTACAGAGCTTGGTGCGTGCTCGTACATCGAGGTGGTGCGGCAATATCATGCACATTGTATGTAGCCATGTATTGTATGTACTGCTGATACTGGTCGACACTAAACAAGCTTCAACTCACTACATACATACATACATACATACATTGTAGTAAATGAGCTCAATGCGCGCTGTTATGTGCAGATTTAAATCAAATTATACTTGGATGAGGTAATTTTACAAAGTTTTTGATACAGCCAAAGTTACTGAAGCTTCCTTCGCTTCAGAAATGCAGAATACGATGAGAAACGAGAAACTTAATGCTCTTTCAATTGAATTCACTACTTTTGAATAATTTGTAACTTGTGTACTAAATGATGTTGTTATGTACGAAAATAAACATTTAGTATTGGATGTAATGAAAAAAAAACTATATCAGAATGAAATAAATCTAAGTTGGTGCAATTAGAGCATATGAGATTTACAGTTTAGTGCGTGAATACACAGTGTAGTGTACCAGCGGTGAGGTTACCGAGGTGCGGGGCGAGGTGTGCGGGGTGTGTGCGGGGTGCGGGGTGCAGGTGCTCGCACCGTTACATATTCATGCGCTCGCCTGGCGCACTATGAATTATTCCGACACATTATAAAACTGAGCGACGTGTTTGAGAATTTGCAAAAAGTGCCGAGTACCCCCGAGTACTCCCGAGTGCGGCCGAGCGGCGCCGAGCCGAGCCGAGGCCGGGTCCCTCGCAGCCCCTTGGGTTATGCAAATGGACATTAAAACGTCCTCCCTTTGACATAAGGTGAGTAAGTCGGCCGCACATATCTGTTATGAGTTCACATGAAGAGCTCACATAACCTGCGAGGTGCGGCCACAGGCGAGCATGTTAATAAGCCGGGACCCTCGATATAAGTGATAAATAACTTCATGAACAAGTTAGTGGTATCAATCAACCCTCCTACAAACTTGTGTGTATCAACACAAACTCTGAGCACAGTATTAGGGTCCCTGGGATGTTAATTCAGTATATCTTCATTATCTTATATGAAATTTTACTTATAGTTTAGCTGTTCACAGCGATCACACAATTTTCATAATTATGGACAGTTAAAAATAATTGTTGGTGCCTCTAGTTAGGTAATGGAAGGGGAGAAATAAATATATATTTCTCTCTTTGAGATAGTCCAGGCGTAAAGTTTACAGAACATAACCACTTCGTGTACAAAATTCAGTCTCGTTATTCGTCAAGGGAACATTAACACATCTTAACAAAGACGATGAATACTATCATTTAAGTAGAAACTTAGTGGAAGTACAGTCGGAGACAAAGTGGTAGTGTAGAGCTTAAGTCCATTTGTCCCGGTGCTTACTTAGCGCAGGTCCCGCCTCGCCGCGCCGCCCGCGTCGTCCCGTCGTCCCGCCGGACGAGATTATCCGGCAACAGAAGCCGGGCACATTACATCTACCGGCTTACTGGATTGGGATAAATTAGATATCACTAACATCTACTGATCGTAAAAGGGATTTTCTTTACATTACGCTCAACGATATTTGGTCACCGATTCGACTTATGTCTCGCAAATCTCCTTGATAAATTAGTAAACTGTATTTATTTATGCAGAGAAAGTCTCGTTTAAGTGCCTTGTCAGGAGTAATTCCTTTGTTTTTGTAGACTTTAACAACTTGTTTAAATGGAAAACATTATAACACTGACATAATGTCATCATACTAAACCGCCAATAAATAAAATAATATATGCAGTACGTTTTGTACAGTAAACAGCGGCTGTGGTAGTAGACTCTTTTCTAGCTACTTTCACGGAGAAATGAAAGAAATCTTTAATCCAACATTTAAATACGAAACAAGCTGAGAAATAATCCACAATATATTCCACATAATGTAAACGTCAAACAGTTCATTGTGTAAAGTAAACGTAGTGAGCGGAACACGTGTGATGTACGTATAGTCGTACAGACGTACAGACGTACATGAATGTATTTAATATATGAGCGGTGTGATTCGTCGCCGGCCTCCGTGGAGCGAGGCGCTGTGAGCGGAGCGTGCTCGCTAATTACAACTATGTGCCATTTATTAGTTAAATATACGGTTTATCTGTGAAGCTTTTATATCAAATTGGATTGTTTGCATTGCGGCTTATTGTCAGGTTAAGTTTGATAGAAAAGTCTTCAAACTACATTTTTTGTTTACTACTCTGCACTGTTTTCTTTGGGAGACCATACTACAATCGTAGGTTCTACAGACACTTTATTTAAGGACTAGCTGACCCGCGCAACTTCTCTTGCGTCACCGAAGAGAGAATGGGTCATAATTTTCCCCGTTTTTGTTACATTTTTCGTTGCTACTCTGCTCCTAATGGCCGTAGTGTGATGTTATATAGCTTATAACCTTCCCCGATCAATGGACTATGAATATTCCAAATCGGACCAGTAGTTCCTGAGATTAGCGCGTTCAAACAAACAAACTCTTCAGCTTTATAATATTAGGATAGATAAAATCTTATTTATCCTATATTTTGTTATTGGACTCTACGATGGTCACACAGTTATACTAGTAGAGTTCTTAACATAACGGTCATCAAGTGAAGTCCACACTGACTTGGTGTTTAATAAATTAAATTGGAACAGCTCAAAATAAACGAATGATTCTACATAAAATATAATCTCATTCGATTTCCGATAGAAAAATACTTGTAAGCGTTCCAGAGAGTGCTCCATGCGATCTTGAACGCTGAACGAGTAGTATGTGTGTGTGTGTGTGTGTGTGTATGTGTGTGTGTGTGTATATATACATGTATGTTTGTGTTGTGTGTGTGTGTGCGTCGCAGTCGTCGCAGGTGGTGCTACTTTGTCGCCACTACATTTGTTTTGGCACGCAATCGCCTCCGTGCGCGGCCACACGCGCGGTATTCACGCCACATTCGATACTGACACGCACACGCAACACTTTTAATTTATTAACACAGTTTTTATTAAGTTCACTTTGTTAACAAATACTTGTTTTTAAAAAGCCCCATGTTAATTTATCTTTCCAAACACATCTACCGCCGTGCATGCCACAAGTGCGTAAGTCTATCTGTTATATGTAGTAAGTGTGTAGCATCTAGACTGATGAACTGATTTTAACCAGAATATATATTTTTATGGGAATTGTAAATTGATCATGTCTTTAACAGATTGAACAATATAAAAGTCCCTCGTTTCTTCAAGATCCAGTTTTAAACTAGTGAAATTCTTGTGCATAATTCGAGTTAAGTCACTTATTGCTGATTTCAAAGCTCCAACAATGAATAACCCCAAACAAAACCCTATGGCCCAGGCTAGTAATAAATAACGTCAATTAATTAATCACAACAAATAATAGAGTATTCATATAAAATTGCAGCGCACTTATGACAAATTGGAAGGCAGTTAGTTGAATGACATAATTAGTGGTAAAGGGTGAGCGGCGCGCGGTGGTAATTGCCCGATAATTGGCTAATGACATAGTGAGCGCGCGCGGGACTAGCGCCTCGTTATGTCAACACCTATGTTACATACACACACATACACATATTATATACATAAACAACCTGACACTGTACCATACTTGCATGAATTGTCTCTTTTTCCTAATTATTTAGTCTGTCGGTATAACATGTATAGTCATATTACTTGATAAATAAAGATATTATTATTATAACCACTTTATCAAAAGTTTATACAACCTCGTGGCTATATAGACCGATCTATGGAAATAATTCACCCTTGACATACAAACTCAATAACGCTCTTTCACAAGAAGTTAACCTTTACTCGCTTTCCCGGAATGTTCCATACTTGCACCTGTATCAAAGTGAGAGGGAACTTTAAGCCGGGTGTATAATATTGCGAGTATTGAACGCGGCGTCGTTTCCGCGAAGTGTGCGGTGAGGAGTGTGTGTGACGCGTGCTCTCCTCGCTGGTACCTGCGGACCGGCTTATTGTGCCATCGTCCTAGCAGTCGCTGTGTGTAGCCATCAGATTACTACTAACTATGGAACTTGTTGAAACAGAAATTGGAAGTACCATTGGAATGGAGACCATTAAAATTATATGATAAGGTTTTCATTTCTTCAGAAATTATTCTATTTTTTCATCCCCTTTCGAAATTGGCGCAGGTGCTTTCGTATCTTGGAGGAGGTAACAAAGTTTATATCAGAGCAGACTTGCCGACTAATGAAAGATATCCCTGAAAAGGTTTTCGTAGTTCGTCTAATTCCAACTGCTATAATGATCCCTATCGACGCCACGTGCAATACATATGAAGCACGTTTGATAATATAAAAGCGGCCAGATTATCGTGATGATAGATGAGCGGTGCCGGCGCGACGACTCCTCCACCACCACTTAAAGGAGATATGATGTAACGATGTAAGCGGGAGCGAATGTCACGTGTCTTCAGGACTGGTTATATGGACTAATGAGACCTGAGAAAAGTGAGGTTAGAGCATATTGCCATATGCCTTTCAATAATAAACCTCTTGCATGAAACAGCTATGAAAATAGTAAATAAGTTATATGAAGTCAATGCGTTGCGATGCTGTGCCCAATAATTTCAATGTAGTCATCTTGTTGTCATATTTATTTATCTAAACGCGTCACAAAAATTTCGCCTTTAAATATAAACTTATTTCATCAATACAAATGGTATTAACACAGAATTCTGTCGTCGACTGTACGCATTGATTATAAACATTCTTCGACAAATGCTTTTCTATTAAAAACATAATGAATCCAATTTGTTAGAGCGTCGTTCGGTTTTCCTGTGGCGGTGCGTGGCGGCGTCGTCACGTCGTCGTGGCGGGGTCGCGGCGCGGTCGTGACGGCGTCGTCGTAGTGTCGGTGTTTACCGTCGCGGCCGTGATTCGCGGCGCGCTGCGTGTTTTTTGTGAACATCTCTGATTGTGTAACAATAACATTACGTATACAAAGTTGTTTGATCGCCGCGTTGTGCCGCGCTGCCGTCCTCAATGTATGTAACGTGCGTATGTATTGTGTGTGAGTCGTAAATAACAGATGTTATGGGCGCGCTGAGTTATTGCTGAGATGGTTTGAATACTGCCGTAAAAATATTTCTTATTTGTAGAACACTAGCTTCTACTAGAGCTTTTCTCCGTTTCCATGATAGATTTTCCATGTTTCTAAAATTCGTCAGAAGCAGAAAAAACTGCAGCAGAAAGAAACTGGTAAATAACCAGTAGAAGAATTTCCGAAATGGGACCGCTAAATCCAGAAATCAGGTAAAATTGATCTTACTCATAACAAATATTACGCGTAGCTCATCAGATAAGAAACACAAAATCGCATGTAGTCAGCGTCATCATAATCATACTATGAGTATTTTCACATAATCAAAAACCAGTATGTTGAGGAAGAAATCCTGACATTAGTAGGGCGGAAGTAAACTAAGGTTATATTGAGTAACAAAGGTCTCTAAGCCATATTAGTAACTTACGATATCTGTGCATTACTGATAGGTTAAACTTCAATGGGATATGCGCCCGGACCGCTGCCGCCGGGCAGCGCCGGGCAGTGCTGGGGGGCTCGCGGCTATGGTGGAAGTATATGCGTAGATTGCGTAGTTCGTGGCGCCATGTCGCCTGCACACAACTTAGAACGAAGGTCAGAGGGTGGTTACGATTCACTTGTCATTGTCATTCAGAAAAATAAGGCATTTTTGAGGAGAAAATACTTTAAATGTTAGTTTGTGTTTCACTACCAGTGAAGTATAAAATATTACTTTAATTAAGGTTTAGCCGATAACATTAAAGCGCGACAGTTGTCGCTGCAAATAAAATTAGTAATAATTTTTTGTTGTTAAAATTTTGAAGTACCGATTAAATTGCCATTCAAAATACGTTCAAGTCTGCAACACGTTCAAGTCACAATAATAACAACAACACTGACAGATAAGATTGTGGTATGTAAATACAGTCATATTTTCTTAACTTCCGTAATTCGGAATGTAGTTGGAAAGTCTCGGACAATATCTACTTAACTTAAATATAAGGAAAAGGTCGCGGCTCGCGGTCTCCCGGGCGAGGGGGCGCGCGGGGCGAGGGGGTGAGCGGCGCGGGGGAGGGGTGTACGTAAACAAAGCGACAGATAAGGCGTGTAGATGGTTGTAGGCAGATTGTGTCACCACATGTATTAATATCGCGGGTGGCCGCACAACGGACTGTTTCGGAGAACAACGAAATCATATGGGTTATGCCGCCGTTGACCTACTATTTGTATAAGATTTTCTTGAGTTGAAGGTTATGTCTTTAAGGTGAAGACTGCAGTTATAACATAAGTCAGCTTGTCAATTAGTAGGAATATGGAGAAAAGTGTCGTATCAAAGTCATTTCATTATTTAATTAATAAATTTACCGAAAGTAATTACACGCTCGCGCTGGTTTACGCTCGCTATACGCTATTCATTTCACCAAAGTTCAGTTCATATTTCTGATACAAAATGTTTACATTGTTTGTCAAAACAATTAGTTTGGAATATCGCGCCAAATGAAATGAAAACATTCTCGTTTGCGATGCACCGACTAACAAAAATATTATGATTACTTTGGTGGTGTATGTAGTAACCGCGGACCACGTGGCCTCGGGTTCGATGCCCGTGTCAAAGAGTTCTACATATTAACGATATTTACATCAACTATAGTTTTGATTCCCATATGGCAACGGATACTAGAACTAGACACTTGAAATTCATTTGTTCAATAAAAAAAAATGAAATGTTGTTACTGATACTGGTAATATTTTATGTATAAACCACTAGATAGTTAAACTGTTATTTCACTATATCGTTGTTGGCACGCGAGCGCGACGCCGCCAGTGGCTCAATCACTACAATGTTTCACGTGGAGGTTTATGGCATCGCTTCCAACTAATTACCCACTCATAACAATACAGTGCCACACAGCGCGCGGCCACCGGCCGAGTGATGGTGAGTGCACGCTGTATAACAATGTACTCGTAAATAACGCGACGCTTGTTAAAACCTTCAACATTATAATAAAAAGCATTGATGTTGTGGTACTATTATGGTACCAGTTAACACGCTACATATGTGAGATATTACACAAAACAGTTTTTAATAAAAGTATTTTTTTCACTTACCAGTCAAGCGTTTACCCTAGCAGTTTATTTCACAAGCCGCTTTGAAAAGTTACGTTTAACGTAGTCCCTACTTCCATGAGTACCATGTCATTGCAGAAATTGGTCGGATAGATCACATCAGATCACTACCATGAGTTGTGTTTTGTCCATAAAAAGATGATTACAATCCACCTGAAATAAACTTTGTTATACACATTGTTAAAGCTACACATTATGTTTATAAAATTTGTGCTAGTATATTATAGTGGCATCTCTTATAAACGGCCTACTTGTAAGCTTCCATACTACATACGCTTCGTTTCATAAGTCCCTATCATGCAAGTCACTATACCAAATTAAAGTTTCAAAATCCACAAACGAAAACGGGACAAATACGGCAAACTTTATTGAGTATATTTGAACGTATTAGTTCAAAACAAAGGTGAAGTGTATCGACACATTCGACACCAGAGTTATCACGAACGAGGGGGGAGTGGGGGGAGGGGGGAGGGTTAGTGTAGAGTCAGCTAGACCAGCGGATATCGGCCGACGCCGGTACAACACAACTATATGACACTCGTTCAGTCGGCGCGAATCAAAATACAAATAATTGTTTTATTGTCTATCAAATTGTTGTGTCAATTGAAATTCCAGTGTAGTGATTGATTTTTGTGACAGGTGAACTGAATTGTACTTCAAATATAATTGGTTGCTGCATTGTGTAGCGTACCACAGTTTAACAGTGACACGAGCGCTACTAATTCATGCGTTATGGCGTCATTAGCGATGTAGCGTAAAATTGGTCACGACGTTACT